>NC_048552.1:13704951-13807470 GCF_902806685.2 Maniola hyperantus | reverse complement strand
AAAACTTAAAACGCCTGATAAACAGTTATTTCGAAAACAGGCAGGTCCAAGTGACCTACGCGGGCAAAACGGTTATAAAACCGACAACAAAGGGATGCGTGCAGGGTTCGATAGGGGGACCCATCTTTTGGAACCTCCTGTTGAACCCTCTACTCAATGATCTGGACAAAAAAGGGGTATACTGCCAGGCCTTCGCGGACGACGTCGTTCTTGTGTTTTCCGGGAAGGACTCGCAGTGCATCCAAAATAAGGCAAACGAAACCTTGGACCTTATAAACGCTTGGGGTGCAGAAAACAAATTAAAATTTGCAGCGCAAAAAACCCATGCCATGATCCTGACGAAGAAACTTAAATACCAAACACCAAAATTAAAGATGAACGGCACAGAAATCTTACTCACTAAAGAAATTAAAATATTAGGCCTAACAATAGACGAAAAATTAACCTTCAATAAACACGTAGCAAACACAGCAGTCAAAGCTTTAAATATTTACAAACAATTGGCCCGAACGGCCAGGACTACGTGGGGGTTAAACCCGGAAGTCATAAGAACGATTTACGTGGCCGTCATCGAGCCAATTGTTATGTATGCTGCTAGTGTTTGGGCCAAAGCTGCCGAGAAGATAACTATCCAAAAGCAACTTAACACAATACAACGAGGCTTCGCTCAAAAGATTTGCAAGTCCTATAGGACGGTATCACTGCACGCGGCGCTAGTTCTGGCCGGACTGATTCCTTTGGACTTGCGAATCTCTGAGCACGCTCAACTGTACGAAGCGAAGCGCGGTCGTCCCCTTCGATGCCTACCTGAAGACAGGAAATTAGAGGAAAGAATCAGCTTCCTGGAGGCCGAGCATCCAGCGGAAACCATTGCCGTCGATTATTCCAACCTTGAAGATCTTCAACCTGAAACCGTCGAGGCACACAACCTGCAAGGCACTCTCATTTTTACCGACGGGAGTAAGATTGAGGACAAAGTCGGAGCGGCCATTTCAATATGGAAAGATGGAAAGGAGACGGCTTCCATGAAGCTGAGACTCGAGCCTTACTGTACCGTATTTCAAGCGGAGTTATTTGCTCTCCGAAGGGCAATTGAAAAATTCTCCAAGGGGAAGGACGATGAGGTGTGCATTCTCAGCGACTCCAGGTCGTCACTGGACTTGCTGAGAAACCACAGGTCATTTCACCCCTTGGCCTTTGCAATAAGGAAGCAAATAGCAAACCTCCGCCAACAAGGCAAGGAAATACGACTGTATTGGATAAAAGCTCACGTGGGCATCGAGGGCAACGAACGCGCTGACGAGCTGGCCAAACAGGCAGCTCTCCACAAAAAAAGCAAAGCGGATTACGACGCCTGCCCCGTTTCGTATGTAAAACGACAAATCAGACAAGCTACCCTCGACGTCTGGCAGAAGAGATATAGTGAAGGCGACACCGCCAACACAACTAAAGCTTTTCTGCCAGACGTCAGGAAAGCCTACAAAATCATACGGACGATAAAACTGGACTCGACCACAACACAAGTTCTATCGGGACACGGTGGATTCGCATACTACTTGCACAAATTCAAGTGCAAGGCGAGTCCATCGTGCCAGTGCGATCCAGAGGTGAATGAAGATATACTTCATTTGCTGCTGGATTGCCCGAGATTCGCAAAAATACGCTTCGAAACCGAAATACTTTTAGATGACAATATTACACTAGGAACAATAAATAAATTTTTGGAGAATAAAGACAAAAGAGATATATTTTTAAAATTTTGTAAATACATAGCAGAAAAAATAATAAGACAAAACAAATAATCAAGTTATTTATATATGTGCTATAAAACATATAGCACATATATAAAATAAAAATACAGATAATGAATATAAACAAAATAAATATACTTATAAATTAGCCACAATAATGTTATTGTGGCCAGTACCTTAACAAATATATAAAATAAAATATCACAATAATCATATATGTACCTTCTTTTTTACAAGCAAAGGCTCTTTACTTCATGTTATAATAACATGAAGTAAAAAGACCAACAATAGAAATAATATATAAAATAAATATTAAACATAAAATATTAAATATATAAATGGAAATAAAATCTTAGATTTTATTTCATTTAAAAATAATTCAAACGTAATACCAAAGACTCTGATCTCCACGTCAGAGGTAAAATAGAGCAATCTATGATTAAAAAAAAAAAAAAAAAAAAAAAAAAAAAAACCTAACCTAACCTAACCTAACCTAACCTAACCTAACCTAACCTAACCTAACCTAACCTAACCTAACCTAACCTAACCTAACCTAACCTAACCTAACCTAACCTAACCTAACCTAACCTAACCTAACCTAACCTAACCTAACCTAACCTAACCTAACCTAACCTAACCTAACCTAACCTAACCTAACCTAACCTAACCTAACCTAACCTAACCTAACCTAACCTAACCTAACCTAACCTAACCTAACCTAACCTAACCTAACCTAACCTAACCTAACCTAACCTAACCTAACCTAACCTAACCTAACCTAACCTAACCTAACCTAACCTAACCTAACCTAACCTAACCTAACCTAACCTAACCTAACCTAACCTAACCTAACCTAACCTAACCTAACCTAACCTAACCTAACCTAACCTAACCTAACCTAACCTAACCTAACCTAACCTAACCTAACCTAACCTAACCTAACCTAACCTAACATAACCTAACATAACCTAACATAACCTAACATAACCTAACATAACCTAACATAACCTAACATAACCTAACATAACCTAACATAACCTAACATAACCTAACATAACCTAACATAACCTAACATAACCTAACATAACCTAACATAACCTAACATAACCTAACATAACCTAACATAACCTAACATAACCTAACATAACCTAACATAACCTAACATAACCTAACATAACCTAACATAACCTAACATAACCTAACATAACCTAACATAACCTAACATAACCTAACATAACCTAACATAACCTAACATAACCTAACATAACCTAACATAACCTAACATAACCTAACATAACCTAACATAACCTAACATAACCTAACATAACCTAACATAACCTAACATAACCTAACATAACCTAACATAACCTAACATAACCTAACATAACCTAACATAACCTATGTATGCTGCTAGCGTTTGGGCCAAAGCTGCCGAGAAGATAACTGTCCAAAAGCAACTTAACACAATACAACGAGGCTTCGCTCAAAAGATTTGCAAGTCCTATAGGACGGTATCACTGCACGCAGCGCTAGTTCTGGCCGGACTGATTCCTTTGGACTTGCGAATCTCTGAGCACGCTCAACTGTACGAAGCGAAGCGCGGTCGTCCCCTTCGATGCCTACCTGAAGACAGGAAATTAGAGGAAAGAATCAGCTTCCTGGAGGCCGAGCATCCAGCGGAAACCATTGCCGTCGATTATTCCAACCTTGAAGATCTTCAACCTGAAACCGTCGAGGCACACAACCTGCAAGGCACTCTCATTTTTACCGACGGGAGTAAGATTGAGGACAAAGTCGGAGCGGCCATTTCAATATGGAAAGATGGAAAGGAGACGGCTTCCATGAAGCTGAGACTCGAGCCTTACTGTACCGTGTTTCAAGCGGAGTTATTTGCTCTCCGAAGGGCAATTGAAAAATTCTCCAAGGGGAAGGACGATGAGGTGTGCATTCTCAGCGACTCCAGGTCGTCACTGGACTTGCTGAGAAACCACAGGTCATTTCACCCCTTGGCCTTTGCAATAAGGAAGCAAATAGCAAACCTCCGCCAACAAGGCAAGGAAATACGACTGTATTGGATAAAAGCTCACGTGGGCATCGAGGGCAACGAACGCGCTGACGAGCTGGCCAAACAGGCAGCTCTCCACAAAAAGAGCAAAGCGGATTACGACGCCTGCCCCGTTTCGTATGTTAAAAGACAAATCAGACAAGCTACCCTTGACGTCTGGCAGAAGAGATATAGTGAAGGCGACACCGCCAACACAACAAAAGCTTTTCTGCCAGACGTCAGGAACGCCTACAAAATCATACGGACGATAAAACTGGACTCGACCACAACACAAGTTCTATCGGGACACGGTGGATTCGCATACTACTTGCACAAATTCAAGTGCAAGGCGAGTCCATCGTGCCAGTGCGATCCAGAGGTGAATGAAGATATACTTCATTTGCTGCTGGATTGCCCGAGATTCGCAAAAATACGCTTTGAAACCGAAATACTTTTAGATGACAATATTACACTAGGAACAATAAATAAATTTTTGGAGAATAAAGACAAAAGAGATATATTTTTAAAATTTTGTAAATACATAGCAGAAAAAATAATAAGACAAAACAAATAATCAAGTTATTTATATATGTGCTATAAAACATATAGCACATATATAAAATAAAAATACAAATAATAAATATAAACAAAATAAATATACTATAAATTAGCCACAATACTGTTATTGTGGCCAGTACCTTAACAAATATATAAAATAAAATATAACAATAATTATATATGTACCTTCTTTTTTACAAGCAAAGGCTCTTTACTTCATGTTATAATAACATGAAGTAAAAAGACCAACAATAGAAATAATATATAAAATAAATATTAAACATAAAATATTAAATATATAAATGGAAATAAAATCTTAGATTTTATTTCATTTAAAAATAATTCAAACGTAATACCAAAGACTCTGATCTCCACGTCAGAGGTAAAATAGAGCAATCTATGATTTAAAAAAAAAAAAAAAAAAACCTAACATAACCTAACATAACCTAACATAACCTAACATAACCTAACATAACCTAACATAACCTAACATAACCTAACATAACCTAACATAACCTAACATAACCTAACATAACCTAACATAACCTAACATAACCTAACATAACCTAACATAACCTAACATAACCTAACATAACCTAACATAACCTAACATAACCTAACATAACCTAACATAACCTAACATAACCTAACATAACCTAACATAACCTAACATAACCTAACATAACCTAACATAACCTAACATAACCTAACATAACCTAACATAACCTAACATAACCTAACATAACCTAACATAACCTAACATAACCTAACATAACCTAACATAACCTAACATAACCTAACATAACCTAACATAACCTAACATAACCTAACATAACCTAACATAACCTAACATAACCTAACATAACCTAACATAACCTAACATAACCTAACATAACCTAACATAACCTAACATAACCTAACATAACCTAACATAACCTAACATAACCTAACATAACCTAACATAACCTAACATAACCTAACATAACCTAACATAACCTAACATAACCTAACATAACCTAACATAACCTAACATAACCTAACATAACCTAACATAACCTAACATAACCTAACATAACCTAACATAACCTAACATAACCTAACATAACCTAACGGTTAGCAACTAGTCACAACGTTTACAAAGTTATTAATGCCGTCTTTGTCAGTATACTTTGTTCCCGTTAGCCGGCCTGCTGACTACACATTATGTTGGTCGTTAATATCTCCTTTATTATTTATTCCATGATACTTCTGGCTTCATAAATAAATATGTTGTAGTATAGGCTACTATTTTGTGTTTTTCAATATATTTCAGTGCCTGTGTTGAGGAGATAAGGGTGCTGTAACTAGAAGTGATGTTTTGAGGTTTTAGAGTAATTATCTTATACATAGTCTTTCATAAACGGTTTCCTGTATTTAAGCAACCAGAGGGCGTCTGTTCACATAACACTAATGGAATTAATCCGGAAACCTTTAATTATTTGTGGTTACATTACAAACAAAATGTGAAAATGTGTTCATAAGAAATAAATTTTACTAAATCTAAAACGTTCACGTTCTAAAAAATTGACGCATCGTCAAATGTGTTCGTAACGAGTTATCAACTGGTGATCACATCGTAAGGTGCAGAGGGTAGGGAGGAGGGGGGAGGGGGAGAGAATGACACGACAGCTGTAAATGTTTCAACGATCTCATCTTTATTTATATTACTTACATTTATATTTACAAGTGAGGCAGTAACAGTGTCGACGAATCAAACTTACTTTAACTCCGTATCACTGCTTCGTCAAATTAACAAACTCTGGCGCCACTCGCGCCGCCCACCGCTCCGCTCGCCGCCCCGCTCGGCGGAGCGGGGCGGCGCGCGGGGCGGCGCGCGGGGCGGGCGCGTCGCAACAAACAATATTCACACAGGACCGCTCCGGTCGCTTGGCGAGGGAGCGAGGGTCGGAATCGAACGACTTCGATGTCACACGAGACGCGCCGCGCGCCGCGGTGCGAGCCGGCACGTCACGACATGACACCGACACGACACCGACACGGCGCCGCGACGCGCGGCGGCGAGCTTCTATCGAAAGAGTTTATATACTTCTTTTTTTATAGTACTATTTACAAATTGTACAGAGTCCCGCGCGTGGCGGGCGCGTTCAGTATGGTGCGGCGACGCACGCGGCGCGCGGTGTGCGGCCGCCGCTAGTGTCGCCGCGGCGCGTCGTCGTCGTGGCACTGCAGCCTGCAATGACGATAAGCACGTATTAGTTTCACCCATTGTTCCCGATACCTCGTCATTTATCTATAGATCATAGCTCAATATATGTCATTATAAGAACCGCATCACTTTAAAATTCAATATACTTTGCAGTGAATTACTGTTAAAAAGTGAACGATTCATTTTTCAAGAATTGAATGTCAACTTGTCTACTATTGTTATACTGATGTGAAGGTTTACATCACAGACGACGGCAACACGCACAGCAACAGCAGCGCGAGCGCGAGCGCGGCGGCGGCTCTCCGCAGCGCGCCCAGCAGTGTGCGTGGCGCGGCGCTCAGCAGCAGCAGCGTGGGCGCGGCGCGGGGAGCAGTCGCCGCGTTGCCGTGCTGCATGGCGGCCGGCTGCTCGCCTGCGAACACAATACGTCATTATACGATACTATTTATACAAAACATGAAAAATAATATTATGATGATGATAATCGTAGATTATTCAACATGGGGGTTGCGGGTACCGGGATGAATGATGAATGCGTAACGAGGGATGTCAGAGTAACTCGCGAGCGTAGCGAGGGTGTTGTATCTGCAATCCTGATTCCTGAGAGAAGCGCGGGGCTTAGGGGCACTGGCGAAGGGCAGTCCTTCCGTTGAATAGTTTACTTTTCCACATCTCACGAGACAATAAAATAAACAAAAAATAAATTTACAATAGTAACAATATTATTCAATGTAACAATGAATAATTAAATTTCAATAACACTACAATATAGCGTTCGGATTTAAGTTTTGGAGGGAATTTTCAATAATCTTTACTCTATTAATAAAAAGACTAATTAAGTACTTTAGAAGCAAACACACTCACACACAGACGACATTCTCGTGGCGTTAACAGTTTCTCGGGAGTCGGTGTTGTTTGTCCCCTCTTTGTTTATAAACATTTATATTTTGTTTCACTTAAAACTGTATAAATACCTAACTGTATAATGTGAAGCAACTGTATAATGTGAAGCAACTGTAGGAATACCCATCTCTTTCAAATTCACGAAGGAATTCGCGTGAAATGAGTTAGTAAATTGATTGAATGGCAAAATAAAAATAGTTTAACCATATTGTTATCAGTAGCTTTTGATAAGAATATAATATTCCCCAGTGTCCCACAATATTCCCCAGTACCCCACAATATTCCCTACTGCCCCACAGTATTCCCCAGTGCCCCACAATATTTCCTACTGCCCCACAGTATTCCCCAGTGCCCCACAATATTTCCTACTGCCCCACAGTATTCCCCAGTGCCCCACAATATTTCCTACTGCCCCACAGTATTCCCCAGTGCCCCACAATATTTCCTACTGACCCACAATATTCCCCAGTGCCCCACAATATTTCCTACTGACCCACAGTATTCCCCAGTGCCCCACAATATTTCCTACTGACCCACAATATTCCTCAGTACCCCACAATATTCCCCAGTGCCCCACAATAAGGCAACGTAGACTAGTCTAGCCGTTTCAACATCGGTGAATAGTCTAATTATCCTGACAGCGAAAGCTTCTGAACTGTATTTTCGTGCAAGTATCTTAACATGAGCGCCCGATAAAAGTTTACTATTCAAGGTCACTCCCAAAAAGTTGAGTTTAGTATTTCCCCGTTTATTAGGGTTCCGTACCTCAAGAGGAAAAACGGAACCCTTATAGGATTACTTTGTTGTCTGTCTGTCTGTCTATCTGTCTGTCGGTCTGTCTGTCAAGAAACCTACAGGGTACTTCCCGTTGACCTAGAATCATGAAATTTGGCAGGTAGGTAGGTCTTATAGCTGGCATTAGGGGAAAAATCTGAGAACCATGAATTTGTGGTTATATCACACAAAAAAATTAAATTGTGGTCATGAACTAATAATTAGAATTTTCAATTTTCAAACTAAGATAACTATATAAAGTGGGGTATCATAATAATATTATGAAAGGGCTTTACCTGTGCATTCTAAAACAGATTATTATTTATTTTTATGCATCATAGTTTTTGAATTATCGTGCAAAATGTCGAAAAAATACAACTGTAATACGGAACCCTCGGACGGTTTTTAGTAACGTACAATGTCGTAAGCATTTTCTGATGTGAAATCAAAAAAAAAATTGTATGCATGAAAAATAAGAAGGGTCTTGAGATTGAGCCCTGGGGGATACCCATTAAGGCCGTCGAGCCCTGACAATTGACATCATTACGCATACCCTGTGAGTTATATCACTATGATAAGGGGCAGTGAAATTAAGTGGCGATTAATGATGGCTAAGTTTAAGTAGCGAAGTTTTGTGATCAACACAGTCAAATGCCTTAGACAGGCCAGAGACGACCCCAACAGCGTTCTTGCTGATAACGCTCTTAGGCATCGCAAATATGCTTTTTGCACTCACATCAGTTGTGTTGCCGTTCTGTTCAGTAGTTGATTTAGCATGACTTTCTCAAAGTCATTACTAGTCATTATTATCATACTAAGAGTTGGATGAACTATTGTATAGTCCCCGGCGCCACTCACCGCTGAGCACGTGCAACACAACGGACGCAGAGTCGAGGTTGGAGGGCGAGCACGAGTAGTTGCCCGAGTCCTCGCGCCGCGGGTTGTAGATGATCAGGTTGCCGATCTGAAACGGACACGTCTCTCGTTACACACACGTCACAATGTCCACTCACACTATACATAAAAGATACGTGTAGGCTACGTACCGTGGTGTCGGGCGCGCGGCGCTCCATGCGGATCTCGACGAGGCTGCGGTCGTAGTTGAGCACGCGCTCGTCGTTGTGGTACCAGAAGATGTAGGCCGGCTCCTCCAGCGCCTGCGTGATGACGCACTTCAGGCTCACCGTGCTGCCCGCCTTCACGTACAGGTCCGACTCGCCCACTATCTCGATCTTGGGTACTGCAAACGATCACATTTATTTACATCATCAAAATTGTTCTTATTTCTATTGATTTAAAAAATCAAAGACGGTTAATCTAATCATCAGCAAATAGCACGATATCGCAAGTACTTCGGACAAAATGTGGTAACTCGTTTATGTAATACACTTACCAAGAACATGAAGGGACCTAGGGTAGAGCCTTGAGGTACACCCATTAGTGAGACTGATTCGGATGACTTCACATCGTTTACGCAAACGATTTGAATACGATCACTGAGATAAGACGCAATGAGGATCTTAATTGCCATAGTGGGTCAATTTAGCGAAGAGAGTCTCGTGGTTGACACAATCGAACGCTTTAGACAAATCTGTACTCACCGACGACGTTGAGCTGCACGAAGTGGCTCATCTTGGGCTCGGTGCCGACCTGACACTCGTACACGCCCGCATCCCGCGCCTGCACGTACTTCACCTGGAACACCATGTATAATGTGTTAGCTCGTTTATTTACATTTCTTTCTAGTAGTTGTTTCGTTTTAATTTTAACACTATGGGATTCTTGAAGCATGGCTTTTTGCGGAAACAGTAATGTTTGTTTCTTTGGTTCGCATAAGGAAAGACTCTCAAATGAACAGATAATATTTCATCAGTGATTATTTTTAAGTCGGAGTTACAAAGGCCAAGCCTGCTGTCCCGCAGCGGACAGCCACAAACACTTGTCTTATTTTGTGATAATTTAGGGCAGATACACTTTAAATGTTTAAAACTGTTCTTTACTCTTGTCAGAATGTCAATCGTTCTAAATTGCAAGTGGGTATACCCAAGTTGGAGCAAATAGTTATAGTGAGAGAGAGATGGCGCGCTGTGGAGAAGGCGCGAGTGGCGTACCTGCAGCGTCCAGGTGTCCGTGGCCTCCACGAGGAAGGCCTGGAAGCGCTCGTCGGCGATGAAGGTGAAGCGGTCCACGGTGAGGATGTGCGCGTCGCGGCGCCGGATCCACGACACCGACTTGTTGCTCAGCTGCCGCACCTGCAACACGCCACCGTCAGCGACACGCGACACCGCGCGACACCGCGCGACACCACGCGACGACACACGCACCTTGCACGGCAGGTAGGCGTGCGTGCCGAGCTGCGCCGTGATGTTGTTGGGCGCGGAGGGGTCGAAGTAGGGCCCCGTGTAGAGCCCCACGTAGCGCCTCGCGCGCGCGCCGCCCGCCCCGCCCGCCGCGCCCGCCCCGCCCGCCGCGCCCGCCCCGCCCGCCGCGCCCGCCTCGCCGCACGACAACACTGCAACAACGGAAACGCTAAACTTCAGACTTCATATTGTATTAGAAATAAATCGATCATTGGATATGCGACGTTACCGTGACTTCTTGTGAAACATGACAGTCATGTTTCACAAGAAGTCACGGCACATGCAATAGCGCAATCGCTATTACGTCATGTTGCACGATTGTCGAGGCTCCTGTAGTATTATCAATCTTATGTCAGATATGATTCGAGCGAGTGTCCGGTGAGCTAATGTGAGAAACAAAATACTTGGTAAATACATATAATATAGCGAGTTATCTCTGTGAATATCGCGCAATATAACATCAGAGGCAGCGGCGCAGCGAGCCTCCCTCGGCGCGCACTAGTGAGAGGCGCGCACTAGTGAGAGCGTCCCCGCATGGCGCGCACTAGTGAGAGCGTCCCCGCATGGCGCGCACTAGTGAGAGCGTCCCCGCATGGCGCGCACTAGTGAGAGCGTCCCCGCATGGCGCGCACTAGTGAGAGCGTCCCCGCATGGCGCGCACTAGTGAGAGCGTCCCCGCATGGCGCGCACTAGTGAGAGCGTCCCCGCATGGCGCGCACTAGTGAGAGCGTCCCCGCATGGCGCGCACTAGTGAGAGCGTCCCCGCATGGCGCGCACTAGTGAGAGCGTCCCCGCATGGCGCGCACTAGTGAGAGCGTCCCCGCATGGCGCGCACTAGTGAGAGCGTCCCCGCATGGCGCGCACTAGTGAGAGCGTCCCCGCATGGCGCGCACTAGTGAGAGCGTCCCCGCATGGCGCGCACTAGTGAGAGCGTCCCCGCATGGCGCGCACTAGTGAGAGCGTCCCCGCATGGCGCGCACTAGTGAGAGCGTCCCCGCATGGCGCGCACTAGTGAGAGCGTCCCCGCATGGCGCGCACTAGTGAGAGCGTCCCCGCATGGCGCGCACTAGTGAGAGCGTCCCCGCATGGCGCGCACTAGTGAGAGCGTCCCCGCATGGCGCGCACTAGTGAGAGCGTCCCCGCATGGCGCGCACTAGTGAGAGCGTCCCCGCATGGCGCGCACTAGTGAGAGCGTCCCCGCATGGCGCGCACTAGTGAGAGCGTCCCCGCATGGCGCGCACTAGTGAGAGCGTCCCCGCATGGCGCGCACTAGTGAGAGCGTCCCCGCATGGCGCGCACTAGTGAGAGCGTCCCCGCATGGCCCGCACTAGTGAGAGCGTCCCCGCATGGCGCGCACTAGTGAGAGCGTCCCCGCATGGCGCGCACTAGTGAGAGCGTCCCCGCATGGCGCGCACTAGTGAGAGCGTCCCCGCATGGCGCGCACTAGTCACTCACCCTATCGTCCCCTGTATATATAGATGTACCCGTCTCTAGTTGCCGAACCTCCTCCTAGAGTAGCATTACGCTCGCGTGAGGAGGATAATGTAGTTAGCAGAATCCAAATAAACATTCGCAAAGTGTATTCGACTCGTCATATGCATCCGCTATGCTGTGCGTGTCTCGTGATGCCCTCAGCCCTTCGTGCCGAGAACAAGTAGAAACTAACTCGACGGTACTTCAATGAATGTTCAAAGTCACTACATATTATCATAGTGACGTCATAGAATCAACCATGTTCGAGATAGGGTGCACATAACGGCAGGTTACGATCAATTCAGTTCGACAGAAAGTTGGGCAGGCGACTGTGATCCTGATCAGCATCATTTCCGTTTCCGATTTCCTGCAGAGGGAGGTAAGGGAGGCGAGTGACGTCACAGGCCAGTGGTGGCGCCGTCGGGGCTGCGGCGACTTTACTGCCGACACGCTTTACAGCGCAGGACTCCACGACACAGAGTACCACTGCGCCACATCACATGGCTAATTAATTACAATTTCAATAAAAGGTTGTAAGTAATTCCTTATTAATTGCAGTAGTGAATGTGCGAGTAAGTGCAGATGGTCGCATTAACGTTTGACCAGCAGCCAGCTACCACAGAACATGTAATAAAACTACTTAGGAATTAAAATCCTTTGTACGTATCAGAAAGTGGAACATTATGATATGAGTTTAATATATTTTTCGGACCACTTGCTCAAAAAAGTGACATTCTATGCCACAAAAAGCGAACATTACAATATTCATTTTTAATCTGTTGAAAACAGGGAAAGAAAATTGTACTGAATTTCCTTCATCCTCTAGGGGGAGAATGTGATTTAAATTTGGAATACTTACCGTTTATACTGAACTACATCTGTGTTTACACCATTGAGTTTGTATATAAAGCATTTTACATCTTTTTGAAAAAGGAATACGAATTTATTATGCAGTTATGATTATTAAATAAAATAACGAAAACCGACGAGGCCGTATGAGTGGGCTTGCAACGCGCAACACGCACTGCGATGGTCGCCATGTTGACGTGCTGGCAACAAATACAACAATACAACAAATACAACAAACAACAATCAATTGCCTCCCACCGATGCCATTGTTGTTCAAACTGAAACTAATTAATTCCCTTTTTCCTATTTGTATTTCATCAACGAGGAGGCACCGCAGTCTGCAGTGGATGCTGTTTTAGTTGCCAAGCAAAAGTACCATTTTAATTTTGTAAGCAATTTCATAACAAATAATATTAAACTTTCCTTCTCTCAAACATTCTTGGAGAAAAGTAGTGAAATAGTGAAAAGTTCGCTTGATATGAATGAATGCAATTATGGCTCTGAAACTGGTGAGAGAGCGATGCGGAGCGGTGCGGAGCGGTGCGGAGCGATGCGGAGCGGTGCGGTGCGGCGCAGACTTGGTAAACCTTCCTATTAAAGAATGAAACTCCAATTACAACGCGAACGTCTCGAGTTCCCTCAACTTTACAATTTTGCTTCCAATAGAAAACAAAACAAACTTGTACTATATTGCCATAGTTCTGTTGTGAAATACGAACCTGCATTATTGTAACTCTAGCTTTATTGTCCTTCAATGGAATATATTATTATTTTGGTGCTCAATTGTTTGTTTGAATAGTACATTATTGCACAGGCCGGGAAGTAGGCAATTGCAGGTCGAGTATGAGTTTGAAGGCCGAGCCGCAGGTGCTGCAAATGTTCATGGGTGGCGGTAATCACTTAACATCAGGTGACCCGCCTGCTCGTTTGCTCGCTATATCTATTTAAAAAAAAACCGGCCAAGTGCGAGTCAGGCTCGCGCAATGAGGGTTCCGTACTACAGTCGTATTTTTTCGTCATTTTGCAGGATAATTCAAAAACTATGATACATAAAAATAAATAAAAATCTGTTTTAGAATGCACAGGTGAAGACCTTTCATATGATACCCCACTTGATATAGTTATCTTACTTAGAAAATTGAAAATACTAATTATTAGTTCATGACCACAATTTAATTTTTTTTGTGTGATCTGACCCTAAATTCACGGGTTTCAGATTTTTCCCCAAATGTCAGCTATAAGATCTACCTACCTGCCAAATTTCATGATTCTAGGTCAACGGGAAGTACCCTGTAGGTTTCTTGACAGACAGACAGACAGACAACAAAGTGATCCTATAAGGGTTCCGTTTTTCCTTTTGAGGTATGGAACCCTAAAAAAAGATGACAAATTAATTAGAAATGAGTTGAGAGTGGAAAGCGAGGCTGTGCGGGTAGAGAACAGCGCCGCAGAGGGCAGGAGTCGTGGGAGATGATACGATAGCGATGTGCGCACAGTGGACACAGAGCAGTGGCAACATTACACGCGATAACTTCACGACGTCGACCGACGACCGTGCGCGTGCCCACTTGTCAACTCATTTGAATGTGTACAAAGTTGAGGTTTTGTTTGCTCAATTAAGTTGTATAAAGTTTGCTCGAAACATAATATTCTTCGAAAAACAATCGACCTTGCTCTACTTTTTGTGAACTAATGAATAGTAGTAACTAGTAGGATAGGCTCTATGGTTCACGTCTTCTTGTCTAGAGTAGGAGGAAGTTTGCGATGCAGGTGTGCTTCATGTTATGCTTTTTGAAAGCTGCAAAAAATATTACAAAATTTGTTTGTAGTGATTCGTAAATCTAATCACTAAATTAGAATTATAAAAATTTTAGCTTCACAAATTTTTCTTAAAAACGTCCTTATGAACGACATCTAGCTACCGTGTAAGACACTACTAGGTCAAAACACAGCACTACCTAGCATCCGATAGCGAAAATCTAGAACTTCGGCGACATCTATAGTCGAATGGCCTAATTAGCTAGTAACTAACGTAAATTGGTCACTCATGCATAGATACTAGCGACACCCAACGATGAATAGCTTACTATTCTAGAAAATTCCTTTAGTAATAGAAAACACATCCGGCTTCGAGGAAAATCTCGAAGGTTCGAGACTTCCGGCTGATTTCAAATAAATAGGCGATTTCTTCTGTCATTGATTATTATCCTTTGCTGTTTAACCTGTATAATGGGGCTGATTCTCTTGTACACAATCTCTAAACTAAACTAAATTGACAGGTCTAAATCTAGTGCTATCCTTTTCCGCAAGCAACAATATGAAATGGATAGCAATAGATTTAGATGTCTCATTTTTGTTTAGTTTAGAAATTGTGTACAACGGAATTAGCCACATTGATCAACTTATTGAACGACTGAGTGGCACACATGTCGGCTGCCACATCGATGACATATGTGTCAACAATATAAGCTATGCTGACGACATGGTGCTGCTCAGTCCTTCAATAGCAGGGCTTAGGAAGCTGCTTTCCATCTGCGAGACATATGCGGAGGAGCATGGCCTAAAATATAACTCAAAAAGAGTGAATTATTAGTATTTAAGGCACCGAAAATACGGCCACGCCATGTTCCACCCGTCTGTCTCGGTGGTGTACCTCTGAAGGTCGTGGATAAGTTTAAATATCTTGGTCATATTGTCACGAGTGACCTAAGAGATGATGAGGATATTGAACGAGAACGCAGGGCGTTGGCGGTAAGAGGCAATATGCTCGCCCGTAGGTTTGCCCGGTGCACTGCAGACGTGAAAGTAACTTTATTTAAAGCGTTCTGTCAGTCCTTCTATACCGGTGCACTATGGGTGACATATACACGCCGAGCCTACAGCGCCCTGCGTGTTCAATATATAACGCCTTTAGGATGCTGTTGAGGTTGCCGTGGCGCTGTAGCGCATCTAAAATGTTTGCAGACACTCACACCAATGACTTTTTTGCCATAATGCGCAAAAAGCGACATCTCTCCTGCAGCGCTTACGTACCAGCGACAACGGCATCCTAAAGGTAATTGCTGCCAGGCCTGACTGTCCCATACTACACCACTGTGTGGCGATAGCTATTGGGTCAGTAAAATAAAATTAATTGTACCTACCCACTAATGAACTAACAATACTACCTTACCATTTAAGGAAAAACTGTAACTAACATACTAACAATCTATGGATCTATGAATGGTCTGAAATAAACGTTTATTTATTTATTATTTATTATCAGCTCGGAAACCCTAGCAGTCACTATGTGAGAGTGCTCCCAGATTAATTTATTTACTATTTTATAAAAAGTGTCAAATTGTGAGTGTTTGCCGCCCTCTAAAGGTTGGTAACTGTGAAGTTTGTCATATCATGTTTGTTCGCGCCATAGACTTTAAACGTAGACAATTAGTTTCGATCGACATTTGACATTGACAATTGACAAGTGACATTGAAGTTTGTGTAAAATGAAAAAAATCGTTATTCATGGAGTCATTATAAACATTCGTATCAGTAAAATCATCGTAAAAAAAAACAGACAAATTTGTGCAAATTAAGTAGTGTGTGATTCAAACCAGTGTTTCAAAAAAACGAACATTTAAAACCAAATTCAGCACGGGTAATTATAGTGTGAACACGGTCCTTCGATTCCCGATATAATAAAATTATGGATGACATCAACCAGTTGTTGGCCGTTCAAGAGGATAGGGCGTCCAAAATTAATAAAGCATGCTTGAATTTTAGGAAAACTCCGAAACAAAGGATTGACTTTAGCATATTTAAACACTCGTTAGAGTCGTTAGAAAAAGACGTGGGAATTATTTACATCCAATCACGATCGCATAGTTGCAATTGCGAGCAACGAGTTTAAGTCAGTTTCAAATTACTTTACAAAAGATATATATGAGGACATTGAAGAATCATATATAACCTATAAAAGTGAGCTACAAAGTAAGATCTCGGAGTCAACACCACAAGAGCAAGCCAACAACTCCTCGCACAACTCAGGTCAGACCAGCACAAACACAGGCAATGAGGTAAAGTTGCCCACCTATTTATTTACCTACTTTTTCTGGAAAAATACACAGAGTGGCCATCATTTCATGATTTGTTTACTTCCTTGGTAGATAACAATAAAAATTTAGATAATGTAAAGAAACTTCACTATTTGAAATCTAGTTTATCAGGAGAAGCGGAACAACTTCTGCGCTCAGTTACTATAACTAGTGATAATTATAGGTCAGGCATGGTCAACGCTTAAAGAAAGGTACAGCAAACAAAGATACATCTCTAATTCTGTAGTTAAGCGACTTTTTGCGTTGAAACCCTTGACGTCAGAGTCGGCATCAGAATATTAAGTTACTTTTAGATACAACTGTTGAATGCTTGAATCTGCTTAATAACATAGGTATTCGTACAGACCACTGGGATCCTATCATGGTTTACCTCACAGTTTCAAAGTTAGACATAGAGAGTCACAAGTTGTGGGAGCTAAACAGTTCTTCGGAAAGCGAAGCCCTACCTACTTTTGAAACATTAAAGCAGTCTATGGAAAGTAGATTCAGATCCTTAGAGATGATAGAGCCATCTAAGCCATCACGGCCAGAGCCTCCGAGAGTAACCAAACCTAAGAGTTTTCATACAACAGCCTCAGCTGATTCTCCCAAGTGCGCACTCTGCAATCAATCTCATCATTTATACAACTGCAAAGAGTTCTCAAAGAAGAGCATTAAGGATAGATATTAATTTGTTCGTAATGCGAATCTTTGTTTCAATTGTTTCATTCCAAACCACATGGTGACTCGGTGCGGGAAACCAACTTCCTGCAGGATATGCTTCAAGAAGCATCATTCACTTTTACATCCAGAAAAAGAAGATTCTAGCACTCAAGAAGCTGATACAGAAGAACACACTATGCAATCAACCAGTATTTCAACAATTTCAACTCACTTTATCAATCAACCTGGTCAAGTTTTATTGGCAACAGCTTTGGTGGACATTATAGGAAGGAACAAACACACAAATGTCTACCGTGCTCTCATTGACCAAGGCTCACAGGCGTCATTTGTGACAGAGAGTCTCGTACAAGCATGCGGCTTGAAACGAGAAAGAATCAGTGGCGTCGTATCAGGATTAAGTGAGGGCAAGCAACTCAGAACAAAATACATGGTTCAACTAGAAATACAATCAAGATACAAACCAAATTTAGTTTTCCCTATCAATGCATACGTTCTCAAGACACTCACAAGCTATTTACCTTCGCAAGAAACCACAGTCTGTGACTGGCCATATTTGGAAAATATTACTCTAGCAGACCCAGGTTACAACACCCCGAACAGAATCGACCTCCTGCTAGGCGCTGAAGTTTATAGCAAGATCATAGACAACGGCTTGAAGAAGAGTCCCAATGGAGTAATTGCTCAATACACTCATCTTGGCTGGATATTATCTGGAGACACCCATAGTGAACAACCTACAAAGAACAAACATGTGATCAGTATGCATATATGTAGATGTGAGAATGACCTCTTAAGGAAATTTTGGGAAATAGAAAATGAAACACTCACCTCTAAGAGAAAACTTAGTGTTGAGGATCAAAGGTGTGAAGACATTTACCAACAAACAGTAACAAGAACTAATGATGGTAGATACAAGGTTAACCTACCTTTTAAAGAAGATATTCAGGATCCTGTTGCTGCCTGTGGAGAAACTAAACAAATAGCGATAAATAGATTCATGTCTTTGAAAAGAAGTTAAGCAAGGATTCTATTCTTAAAGAAGAATATACAAAAGTCATAAACGAATATTTGGAGCTTGGACATATGACCCTAGCCGATGGAAACAAAGAAAGGGCTATTTACTTACCTCATCGTGCAGTAGTCAGACAAGACAAGGAGACCTCTAAGGTCCGGGTCGTATTTGATGCTTCGGCTAAGGGGTCAAAGGGTTGTGCCCTTAACGATACCGTTGTTGATCGGGCCTACTATACAAAAAAGATCTGCTGACTTTGCTTATGAAATGGAGAAAATACAAGATTGCAATTGTTAGTGACATTGTTAAGATGTACAGACAAGTCCTGGTATCTGATGAAGATTCTGACCTACAACGTATCATATGGAGAAACCATCCCGATGAATCACTTCAGTTTTACAAATTATTAACAGTCACCTTTGGTACAGCCTCGGCTCCATATTTAGCAATCCGCACATTGTTTCAAGTCGCAGAAGATGAAGGTCAAAAATACCCCCTTGCAGCTGAAATTGTTAAGAATTCATTCTACGTTGATGATCTCACAACTGGGTGTTATACTATTGAAGAAGGAACAGAAATTTATGAACAAACAACTCAGTTGCTACGTTGCGGTGGATTCGAATTACAAAAGTGGTCTAGCAATTCAGCAGAATTTTTAGAAGCCATTAGTCAGAGCTCATACAACAATCAACAGCCATTGGCAATAAAACTAGATGACAACATGAAGATATTGGGTCTGAAATGGGACAAACAAAATGATGATTTCAAGTTTACTGTGAACCTAGGAGAACCCACAACGCCAGTGACAAAGCGTAATATTCTATCAGATGTTGCAAAGCTCTTCGATCCGTTTGGATGGCTGTCACCAACAATTGTAATTGCAAAGATGCTTATGCAAAAATTATGGTTATGTAGCTCTGACTGGGATGAAGAGGTTCCAGCTCAGATTCTTCAAGAATGGATTAATTTCAGACAACAATTAAATCATTTACAAGATGTAAAAATAAACAGATGGATTCATATTCAAAGGGAAAACACACACGTTGAACTCCATGACTTCGCAGACGCTTCAATTTCAGCATATGCTGCTGTGATATATGTCAAAGTTATACACAATGGACAAGTTCGAATCTCCATGCTTGAGAGTAAGACAAAGGTTGCTCCACTCAAACAAATCTCAATTGCCAGACTGGAACTTTGTGCAGCGGTGTTACTAGCTAGACTTCTATCACGAGCAACTGAAGTTTTAGATGTGCCAAAGGAACAAGTATATGCTTATACAGATCCAATGATAGTCTTGGCCTGGATTCAATCGTTACCTATGAGATGGCAAACCTTCGTAGGTAACAGAGTTGCAGAAATTCAGACCCTTTTAGCAAATGACAGATGGAGCCATGTTACATCAGAACACAATCCAGCTGATTTGGCTTCTAGAGGAGTGTATCCAGCTGAATTGGTGGATAAAGAAATGTGGTGGAATGGACCCTCGTGGTTGGCCACAGAGAAATCATCAGTCCAAAAGGTTCAAGTACCTGAAACAAAGGAAGAAGAACGGAAACAAAAGATGAAAACCTTTAATATCAGTATTGAGGAAGATCCAATTTACACAAGATTCTCTTCACTTACCAAGATGATTCGGGTACTTAGCTATTGCCGGAGAATGGTCCAACTGAAAGACAAAAAGGAAGTTAGAAATCAGAATACAAAATATTTGAATAGCAAAGAATTACAAGTTAATAAAAATAGATCAAGAGATAGATTTTGAAGAAGAAATTAAAGATTTAAAAGAGAAGCATCAAATCAAATTGCGAAGTAAATTAATAACATTATCTCCTTACCTGGATGATACTGGATTGCTACGGGTTGGAGGTCGATTGCAAGGTGCTAAAGTAGCTACAGAATTTAAGCATCCAATTATCTTATCTCAAACATCTCACATCAGTTGGTTATTAGTGATTGATACACATGCCAAGTTATTACATGGAGGATATGCGATGCTGATGAACTACTTGAGATCTCGTTATTGGATTATTGGTTTGAAACAATTGGTGAAAAAATGCGCTCGCCAATGTGTAACTTGCATTCGACACAAAGCACTAACACCACAACCTCCTATGGGAAACTTACCTGAAGTACGAGTCAACCCTGGACGACCCTTTAAATATGCTGGAGTTGATTATGCGGGTCCAATCCAGATCCGAGCAACAAAGGGTAGAGGACATAGATCATACAAAGGCTATATCTGTCTCTTCATTTGCATGAAAACAAGAGCAGTTCACCTGGAAGCAGTAACTGACCTCACCACTGCAGGGTTCCTCGCTGCTTATAGAAGATTTACAGCCAGGCGAGGAAATTGCGCAGAAATCTGGAGTGACAATGGACTAAACTTTGTGGGAACGTCTAGATAGCTCACTCTTATGTTGAATCAAGCCAAAAGTAGCTTCAGTCAGGAAGTTGCAGAGTTGTTAGCCAATGATGCCACCACGCGGCACTTTATTCCCCCTAGGGCTCCTAATTTTAGGGCAATTTGGGAGGCTGGGGTTAAATCAGTTAAAACACATTTGGCCAGAGTAGTAGGAAACTCAACTCTAACATTTGAGGAAATCACGGCGTTGCTGTACCAAATAGAAGCCTGCCTGAATTCTCGCCCTCTGTGTCAAATGAGCGATCATCCCGAAGATTTGACGCCTCTTACGCCTGCTCATTTCCTGGTAGGAGAGCCTGGAAGTACGCTTCAATAAAATTAACAATTAAAACTAGATAAGGGCATAACAAACGAGTTACTTTCTTATTATCCTCAAGAAGGGACAGATGAAATGTTGGTTGGAGAGGCGGAGGGCAGCTCGCAGACAGACGAGTCAGTGGGGACAAGTCTATCTATCATATTATATTGTATAGCAATACCTAATTTCCCGGGTCATCTCATCTCCGACGCCATCCATCCGACTCCGACACAAAGAAGCAAAGAAAGCGATTATTTATTCAAATCATTTCATTTTCGTGTTGGCGTGTTCGGTGGAGCCTAGCTAAGTTGTTATAAAAATAAAATTAATTTTAGTAATTCCTAGTGACGGTCGACAAATGGCCGAGCGGCCGGTTGACGGGTTACGGGTGACGGGTGACGGGTGACGGGTTACGGGTGACGGGTTACGGGTTACGGGTTACGGGTTACGGGTGACGGGTGACGGGTTACGGGTTACGGGTGACGGGTTACGGGTTACGGGTTACGGGTTACGGGTTACGGGTGACGGGTGACGGGTTACGGGTTACGGGTGACGGGTTACGGGTTACGGGTTGCGGGTTACGGGTGACGGGTGACGGGTTACGGGTTACGGGTTACGGGTGACGGATAGTAAGTAATGTTTAGAGAGGAATTTATTCCGTTCTTGTAACAAAAACAATGAGAACACGGCCGCGGCGCCCCGGAGTGGAATTAATTAAACAGAACATCAAAGCGGTCGCGGGCTGCGGGGCGCGGGGGTCGCGGGGGGTCGCGGAGTGTCACGGGGGGTCGCGGGGGGTCGCGGGGGTCGGTGTCGGGTCTCGAGCCGGCGAGTGGTCGCATTCGACGCCGGGGTCGTTGGTTCTTTTCGGCAAAAGAGCGTTTATTTCTAAATCTGACTCAACGCACAGCTCAAACTACTGGACGCATCAGACTGTTTGGCTTGCACACAGCTATTATGACGTAAGCATCCGCTATGAAAGGATTTTTGATAAATTAAATCCCTGAAGGCGTCAACTAGGATTTTGAAATTTGTGCAGTCCACGCGGATGAAAACGCGAGCAAAAGCTAGTCTTTTATAAATATACATATAGTGGGTATTAATATAAATATAGTACTTACTACTTTAAAAAGTATGTAACGAGTTGACAGAATCTAAAAATAATATTATATTCTGGAAAACTTTATTGCAACATAATATATAGTTTGTTAGTTCGCGAGAGTTTCGTTGACTACGTAGGTATACCTATTTGAGGCTTTGTTTAGGCTCGTTACATCGAAAACAATTCATATTACCACAAAATTATAATAATTCTGTACAATATTTTGTGGCGGCGGTGCCGGACGCCGGACGCCGGACGCCGGACGCCGGACGCCGGACGCCGGACGCCGCGCCGGTGTGAGATCTAGTACGCAATTAGACATTCGCGTTTCGTGTTAGCCAAAGTTGTTCAGAGCGCGCTCACAGGCACAGAGGTAGGGCTCCAATTGTTCTGCAGATGCAGCCTCTCACATGACACAATATCTCGCTCTATTATACAATCAAAACACTACGACGACACAAACGACAGGCGCCAGCTACGCCCGCGGCTGCGCTACGCTGTAGCCCCTGTAGCCCGTAGCAGCGTAGCTCGTAGCACTACGGTGCATGGATTACATATTTAGCGGTCCAGATTTCTTGTTTACTTGATAGAAAACTAAGCATTGGATCACAGTGTCGCCGGGGTCGGCCGCAGCGCTCCTGCACGTGACGGCAGTGTCGCCGGTGTCGGCCGCAGCGCTCCTGCACGTGACGGCAGTGTCGCCGGTGTCGGCCGCAGCGCTCCTGCACGTGACGGCAGTGTCGCCGGTGTCGGCCGCAGCGCTCCTGCACGTGACGGCAGTGTCGCCGGTGTCGGCCGCAGCGCTCCTGCACGTGACGGCAGTGTCGCCGGTGTCGGCCGCAGCGCTCCTGCACGTGACGGCAGTGTCGCCGGTGTCGGCCGCAGCGCTCCTGCACGTGACGGCAGTGTCGCCGGTGTCGGCCGCAGCGCTCCTGCACGTGACGGCAGTGTCGCCGGTGTCGGCCGCAGCGCTCCTGCACGTGACGGCAGTGTCGCCGGTGTCGGCCGCAGCGCTCCTGCACGTGACGGCAGTGTCGCCGGTGTCGGCCGCAGCGCTCCTGCACGTGACGGCAGTGTCGCCGGTGTCGGCCGCAGCGCTCCTGCACGTGACGGCAGTGTCGCCGGTGTCGGCCGCAGCGCTCCTGCACGTGACGGCAGTGTCGCCGGTGTCGGCCGCATCGCTCCTGCACGTGACGGCAGTGTCGCCGGTGTCGGCCACAGCGCTCCTGCACGTGACGGCAGTGTCGCCGGTGTCGGCCGCAGCGCTCCTGCACGTGACGGCAGTGTCGCCGGTGTCGGCCGCAGCGCTCCTGCACGTGACGGCAGTGTCGCCGGTGTCGGCCGCAGCGCTCCTGCACGTGACGGCAGTGTCGCCGGTGTCGGCCGCAGCGCTCCTGCACGTGACGGCAGTGTCGCCGGTGTCGGCCGCAGCGCTCCTGCACGTGACGGCAGTGTCGCCGGTGTCGGCCGCAGCGGAGTATTGCAGTGGGAATGTCTTTGTCAAAAGCACGCATGTCGTGTGCGATGGAGCGCAAACTTTAAACACGTTGCATCGAGCAAGTGTCGCGTGCTCCACCGAGCAAGGTGCCTTACTGCGAGGCGCAAGTTACGAGACGCCTCGGGCCGGGTCTGCTGTCGAGTGGCGCGACGTGTACAAGGCGAGGACATCTCCTCGCACGCCCGCTGTTTGTCATCTGTACGTCAAAGATCTTACCTACTCACCGTATATTACACGTAACTAAGATAACACTGCAGTAGCTTTTATACATAAAAGAATGATGTTGTAGTTATAATTCATGGTACAAAAATCAAATAAACGTATCTACATTTTTACAGGAGAAATTAAAACTGAGAAATTTTGATGTAGTAAGAAATTTATGATATAAGAAGTTTTGACACGCGAGACAAACCAATCATTTGATGTTTTAGTAGATAAGTTTATCTGCTTCGTCCGAAGCATTAAGTAATCTAGGCTCGATTGCGACAGGAATTTATACTTTACCATGCAATTTTACGAAACGTATCAAAGAATATGAGATGATTGGTTCATACTTTGCCATTAAACTTTATCGTCATCGATTAATCGCTCTTCAAACTAAAGAATGTATCTCAGCGCCATCATATTGTTTGGGAACATTTGACGAGGAAGCCGAGCTGTGCCTCATTGTGTAGCTCATTGATATGCAATAATGCGATGTTTATGATCACCCCAAGTATTCGCAACATACGAGTATTGCAGTGCTCAAAGAGAGCCTACCTCGAGGCTCCAGCGTCGCTACAAAGCTCGTTTCGTCCCGGCTCTGCGTGTTAACGGTCGGAGCACTTCGCTACACGAGCCAGGTACAACCTCCCCGGCGCGCAGTGGTGAGTGGGCACAGTCTCAGGTTCAGTTCCCGGCACCCACAATGTTTGGTGTCCGGCCGTGGCCAGCTACAACCCTATCAAAGCCGAACCCCCAAGTGATTTGGCATGCGTGTAGAAACTGATAGGTAAGTGGTAGTAAGGTTTTAATAAAGCTGCGATACCTCTTTCAAATTAGCTCACCACATGATCACTTGTCTTGATCTAACCTTAAATTCACGGTTTTCAGATTTTTCCCCAAATGTCAGCTATAAGACCTACCTACCTGCCAAATTTCATGATTCTAGGTCAACGGGAAGTACCCTGTAGGTTTCTTGACAGACAGACAGACAGACAGACAACAAAGTGATCCTATAAGGGTTCCGTTTTTCCGTTTTTGAGGTACGGAACCCTAAAAAGCATAACGATTCTCACAGAATATATGAGTACTATGGCGTGGGTGATGGGGCCATCGTCAGTGGCGTTTCCGGTTACACACTCATATATGTATGTGGCGTTTGTAGTTAGATTGAGTAGAACCCGAGATTACAGCGTGATAGCTTTGCTGTACCGATGACTATCTATAAATGTGTTATTATAATCTACATATATACCTACCTACTATATGTACATAGGTAGGTATAAAAGAAAGAACTGACTGATTGAGATATCAGCTCACGTTACTTCATCTAGATAACTGAGATTTTTTGCAAGCAGTTTTTCTCTATAACGACTTCTAATAGGAAAGCATTATCTATTAGAAATTCCACGCGAGGAATGCCGGGGCGGGCCTACATGTATGTATGTATGCGATGGCCGGATGGAGGAGCCGGCAGATTACCAAAGCCCAACAAAGCCTACACATATTGCTGTTATTATTGAACAAATGCGAGGCCCCCGCGAGGCCCCCGCGAGGCCCCCGCTCGCTCGCTCGCTCTATGAAGGAAGAGTTACGCCTCTCTACATATTTCACCGCGATGTTGCTTTGATCCTAAATAAGAGATTCTGGAACCTTTTCGGGAATAAGCTGCGAGCTTTATTACGATTTCAGGGAAAGCCTCCGTAGTAGGTAGTAGGTACCTGCGCAAAATGTCAACATCGCTACAAGAGACGAAAATCGCTTATTCGTTACTTCAAAGTAAAAAGCTTAAACTCGTGAGAGCAACATGAATAATTAAAAGCTCGTATCGTTATTTATGTAGAGAGTTGTATTACTCGGTGAGAAGTCAAAGCTTTATTGCGATTTCAAGTGACGACGTACAGACGTACAGACGTACAGACGTACAGACGTACGGACGTACAGACGTACGGACGTACAGACAGACGCGGCTGCTAATAATAGGTAAATGGTGAGAATACAATTCACAAAGAAAACGCGCTGATCTGGATGAAGCGAGGTCTATTTTAATTAAACCTATAAAGTAAAAGTCAGATATTTTATTCATTCTATTGTACACTTTTTGAACGTTATATCTAGCCTTCATCACAAATGGGTAGTAACCAGCCGCGACCGAAGCCACCTATGACATTGCTTAATTATCAAGCTTCGTACTCTAAACTAAATATGTAGAGAACATTGGAGTAGTTTTTGTGGCATTTAGGAAGAGATCTGGCCGTTCGTCGAGACGGAAGAGGAAGGATCTTCTTGAGCAGCTTCACTGTGCTTCGAGCTGATGCTGTTAGGTTTGTGAGCTGCACACTTATAGCGCATACGCACACGCTGCGGCCGTAGAGTAGGATGGCAGCGACCGTAGAGTAGGATGGCGGCGGCCGTCGAGTAGGATGGCGGCGGCCGTCGAGTAGGATGGCGGCGGCCGTCGAGTAGGATGGCGGCGGCCGTAGAGTAGGATGGCGGCGGCCGTAGAGTAGGATGGCGGCGGCCGTAGAGTAGGATGGCGGCGGCCGTAGAGTAGGATGGCGGCGGCCGTAGAGTAGGATGGCGGCGGCCGTAGAGTAGGATGGCGGCGGCCGTTTCATGTAGTTCCTCTGAACTTCACTTAGTTGTGGACATCAAACTTTGTTGTTACATCTATTGTATAGTGCTCGAGTAAGTGGGAAGTTTGTCTCCAGTTCGTCACAAATGAAGGGTTCCTCGGTTACAATAAATATTTGAACTTTAAGCAACCTTTTTGTTAGTCTTGTTTTGACATCCGCAGGCCCACGCTCCAAAGTTTAGGATTTGAAAGTTATTTTCTGACGAGCCTCAGTGGTACCTCCTGTGGCACGAGAGGCCGCGGGAGGCCGCGGGAGGCCGCGGGAGGCCTCGGGAGGCCGCGGGAGGCCGCGGTTGGCCTCGGGAGGCCGCGGGAGGCCGCGGGAGAAACCTAAATAACGGCTTTCGTTACATTACATTGTATTGTATTGTATATAATATAAGAGCTTTGTTATTTCGCATTTTGTTATTTGTTAGTTCGCACCTTCACAGTCATACTGAACTGTGGCACTGTGAGTCTGGCAGTCATACTGAACTGTGGCACTGTGAGTCTGGCAGTCATACTGAACTGTGGCACTGTGAGTCTGGCAGTCATACTGAACTGTGGCACTGTGAGTCTGGCAGTCATACTGAACTGTGGCACTGTGAGTCTGGCAGTCATACTGAACTGTGGCACTGTGAGTCTGGCAGTCATACTGAACTGTGGCACTGTGAGTCTGGCAGTCATACTGAACTGTGGCACTGTGAGTCTGGCAGTCATACTGAACTGTGGCACTGTGAGTCTGGCAGTCATACTGAACCGTGGCACTGTGAGTCTGGCAGTCATACTGAACTGTGGCACTGTGAGTCTGGCAGTCATACTGAACTGTGGCACTGTGAGTCTGGCAGTCATACTGAACTGTGGCACTGTGAGTCTGGCAGTCATACTGAACTGTGGCACTGTGAGTCCGGCAGTCATACTGAACTGTGGCACTGTGAGTCCGGCAGTCATACTGAACCGTGGCACTGTGAGTCTGGCAGTCATACTGAACCGTGGCACTGTGAGTCTGGCAGTCATACTGAACTGTGGCACTGTGAGTCTGGCAGTCATACTGAACTGTGGCACTGTGAGTCCGGCAGTCATACTGAACCGTGGCACTGTGAGTCTGGCAGTCATACTGAACCGTGGCACTGTGAGTCTGGCAGTCATACTGAACCGTGGCACTGTGAGTCTGGCAGTCATACTGAACCGTGGCACTGTGAGTCTGGCAGTCATACTGAACCGTGGCACTGTGAGTCTGGCAGTCATACTGAACCGTGGCACTGTGAGTCTGGCAGTCATACTGAACCGTGGCACTGTGAGTCTGGCAGTCATACTGAACCGTGGCACTGTGAGTCTGGCAGTCATACTGAACCGTGGCACTGTGAGTCTGGCAGTCATACTGAACCGTGGCACTGTGAGTCTGGCAGTCATACTGAACCGTGGCACTGTGAGTCTGGCAGTCATACTGAACCGTGGCACTGTGAGTCTGGCAGTCATACTGAACCGTGGCACTGTGAGTCTGGCAGTCATACTGAACCGTGGCACTGTGAGTCTGGCAGTCATACTGAACCGTGGCACTGTGAGTCTGGCAGTCATACTGAACCGTGGCACTGTGAGTCTGGCAGTCATACTGAACCGTGGCACTGTGAGTCTGGCAGTCATACTGAACCGTGGCACTGTGAGTCTGGCAGTCATACTGAACCGTGGCACTGTGAGTCTGGCAGTCATACTGAACCGTGGCACTGTGAGTCTGGCAGTCATACTGAACTGTGGCACTGTGAGTCTGGCAGTCATACTGAACCGTGGCACTGTGAGTCTGGCAGTCATACTGAACCGTGGCACTGTGAGTCTGGCAGTCATACTGAACCGTGGCACTGTGAGTCTGGCAGTCATACTGAACCGTGGCACTGTGAGTCTGGCAGTCATACTGAACCGTGGCACTGTGAGTCTGGCAGTCATACTGAACTGTGGCACTTGTGGTAATGCAGGCCCAAATAAGACAAGACTGTTGCTTCAGTGCGTGCTTTAATAATAATCCCTTAATTCTACCGTGCGTTACATTATAAGTGCTTGTATTGTGCAAGTGCCTTGGGTCACACATTACACCTCCCAGGGCACTTGAAAAAAATAATTAAAACTAAGTACAATTTTTTTTTCTAAACGATGAAAATACACAAAGTAAAACATAAAGTTAAAAAAATACACAGTAAAAAAATAAAAAAAACAATTAAGGTCAAGTCCGGGTAGAAGTCATTTTTAATTCATTTAATTGCGTTAAATGCTGGCCAGCTATTTAATAAGTCACATCATTTTTTTTTTCTTCCTAGGTCTGTCATCATCCGAGTTCGTGTGCGCGTGCTAGATTAGCCTCAGAAGTATAGAGACAATAGAGTCAGGAATCACCTACTGAGAGCCTAAACCTTAATTCGTTATCAATAAGCTAGGGCGTGGTTGAAGGTAGAAAACAAAATAAAAGATTGTATAAGTAAATAAACTGTTTTATTCAGGGAAAAATCCCTCCATATCAAAGTTTATCTTTACCATTACTTATTGCTTTATCATTAAATAATTTATTATTTCCTTTAAGAAAAATCTACCGCCAGTTCGAAAAAGCATATCTACCGAGAGAAAGAACTGGCAAGAAAAAACTCGGCGGTGTCTATCCACAATTATTGAAAAATAGATACAACTATGGTATTACCATAACATATCCAACCCACATCGGGTATAAGCATAAACTATTACAAAGGAATACCAGTTGAATAACAAATTACACATTAAACAACATACATAGTATAACAACAGAAATATAAAATCAACAATATTCGTACCTGTAGGTATGTCACAGCTTCTTATTAAAAATAGGAAAATTAATGATTTCTACCGTCAAAGCAGAGCCATTTATAGCCCTTTGGCTACCCTTTCCATAAGTATAATGATACCATATAAAACTCAAATTCAATAGAGTCGACAATAGAGATTAAACTTTAGTTTTAAATTTATACACTTCAAAATTCCACATTATACTCTATTTAAATCTACAATTACTTTACTTCTAAAATATAATAAAATCAATTTTACCATGTAAGACCTTTGGATTAGCTGCTATATATTATCTGTTACGTCTGTAGTATTTTGTCTATCATTTTGACGTGCCTCTGTTTACAAATAAAATGTCAATGGTTTAGAATTAATTCTTAAGCAAAATCTAAAGAGTTTAGTAGCAATTTCAAGAAATAAATAGCAACTCTAACCATTTATCTTATACGGCCAAACTGACAATTGCTTCGTTCTCGAAGCAACAAAATAAAAACAAACAATTCGTAAAGTGAATTTTTAACAACATCAAAACATTTTTTTTTTTTTTTTTTTTTTTTTTTCAAACAACATGTCTGTGGCTTCCAACAAAATTTAAAAAAACATTTTAAACATGTGTGTGACATACAAAATTACCACACAGTTTACTCTCAAAAATACAAGAAATATTTTTCTCGCCACAGCACATAAATGTTTCCAAACAAGATATCCTTTAACCCCATTGGTTTTAAACCAATATCAAAAAATATTTTTAACACCACTGGTATTAAAGCGATATTATAAAAATACTTTTCAACACCGTTGGTTCCAACGTTTTAAAGTATCATCTACAAAATATCCTTCAACACCATTGGTTTTAAGGCAACATCCATCCCAACCATCCATCATCCAATTAACCATCATAAAATTGTCCCTTAACACCATTGGTTTTGATCCATATATCACTATACAATTTTCCCATTGATCGAACATTTGATCAAAGTTTTAAATAAATTCCAATAAAATATAGAGATGAATATTAAACAAAGAAAAATTGCAACTGAACAAATTGTAAATTATCAGAATTTAAAATAATATGTTTCATAAAAAAGAACCATCAAAATGAAAAGTTACAAAAATATTAATATTTCAAAATAAGTTAAATCATAAGAACTTTTTTTCAATTTCAAGTTAATAATTTTGCAAAAATAATAAAATACCATCGACTCTTACTCCTAAAGTACCAAAGTCAAAAACAAAGGGTAGGTATATAAAAAGTAATTATATGTAAGATATATCAAAACAAAACTAACTACTATGTTAGAAGAAGTAAAAATAATCAAAGAGTAAACTTATCTAATTATCATTATTTACTTTCAAAAATATTTTCTATTCAATCTCTTTTTGTCTATCTGCAATCAGTCCTCGGACTATACAAAAACATTTGTTGCTTCCCACATCCAATGATGTGCCAACAACCTTCCTTTTTAAATAAATACCAAAACATTTTTCCACAATAAAATATAAAAATCCAAAAAGATCGTAAATAAAAACATAAAGGTAGGTATCAAAAACTAAAATGTCAAAAAATACCACAAAAATAATTTACATTAAAAAGATCGTCAAAGAAGTAATCAATATCAAAAATAGTTAAACACTTCAAACATCAAAAACGTCAAAAAATCAAAAGTATTATTCAAACAAAACAACAAAATACGGCATTAAAAAATATTAAACACAAGTGGGTAGTCAATAATCTCTAAATTCCAATATTCTAAATTTAAGTTTCAGGTTTAACCATAGTCCACCACGCTGGCCAAGTGTGGATTGGCAGCTCCATTACATCACATTACATAACGGTGGGTATATATAAAAAAACAATGACATCAAACAATCAGTAGCTACTAGACTTAGCGGCATAGCAACAGGATAAGACATCAGCAGCCTAACCTATCCTTATATAAAAACTACAAAAATAAACTCCAACAAAATTTCTTAATTATTGTAGGTAGGTATCACAAATCTTTCATCTCTACGTTTCGCGAGTGAGAACTCCGATGCAAAGTCAATAGCAAATTTACAAAAATGGCCACGCTAATCGCGTTTCTGATCAATGAATCATCAATATTTAACGAATGATGCAATATGTATTTCTGTATTGTTCTTAATTTGAAACAAAATTACAACAAAAAAAATTTTTTTTTTCTTTTTTTTTTTGGTTCTTTTTTTTCCTTCTTTTCTCTCTGTCATTATGTAACACATAAATAAATTATATACATCTATTCGGCCAACCTGAAAAGTACTTCGTTCTCGAAGTACTTACATAGGAAATGCCTCAAGAACATAACTAAAAAAAAAAGTAAGATGACTCATCACTCGTAAAACAATATTCAATGATTCAATGTCAACATCACTATCATATAAATTACGAATATACGGCTAGACGTCAGACGTAAATTAAATAGAACACAAATTAATCATCAGTAAATATTTACTGACAAACTTGCTTTAGTTTTTCACCGCTCGGTCAGTCTGACATTTAACCACATTTTATCGTATGATCATTTAATAAAAATTTCATACCAACTAACTACCTGCAAATTTTTAACATTAATTTACGTAATATCGATTTGTGTTACTAGCTGGGACATCATGCGATTAAACACCTTCAAACATTAATCTGAGTCATTGAAACAGAACATCTATACTGAACACAAAATTACCCGCAAAAATTTTATTTATTTAGTACCCACATCTTTATTTCTATAATACAATTAGTTTTAAAACAAATAAAATGACGACAGGTACTATGAAACTGTGTTACTACATTACACAGAGTATTAATAGGTCCATGATTACGCAATAAAACTTTCTAAGGCCTACCTGCCTGAAAAATTGTCTTGCAAAAAAGTTTTAATTCACTTTCACTTTTTTTTTTCATACCATATTTTCATATTAAGATTTCCAGATTTAGGGTATCCAATGTCCATTGTGGTACCTCTCGTGGACGTCAGTCATCACAACGCCTCTTAGAACATCTTTGATGGCTTTTCACAAAGCCATCCGAATTGGCCGGTATTTCTGAAACTTGTACAATTGCATTAGAAAAGGCACAATTCAGCCATATCGTATCCCACTTCTGATGCTAGATTAGCCTCAGAAGTATAGAGACAATAGAGTCAGGAATCACCTACTGAGAGCCTAAACCTTAATTCGTTATCAATAAGCTAGGGCGTGGTTGAAGGTAGAAAACAAAATAAAAGATTGTATAAGGAAATAAACTGTTTTATTCAGGGAAAAATCCCTCCATATCAAAGTTTATCTTTACCATTACTTATTGCTTTATCATTAAATAATTTATTATTTCCTTTAAGAAAAATCTACCGCCAGTTCGAAAAAGCATATCTACCGAGAGAAAGAACTGGCAAGAAAAACTCGGCGGTGTCTATCCACAATTATTGAAAAATAGATACAACTATGGTATTACCATAACATATCCAACCCACATCGGGTATAAGCATAAACTATTACAAAGGAATACCAGTTGAATAACAAATTACACATTAAACAACATACATAGTATAACAACAGAAATATAAAATCAACAATATTCGTACCTGTAGGTATGTCACAGCTTCTTATTAAAAATAGGAAAATTAATGATTTCTACCGTCAAAGCAGAGCCATTTATAGCCCTTTGGCTACCCTTTCCATAAGTATAATGATACCATATAAAACTCAAATTCAATAGAGTCGACAATAGAGATTAAACTTTAGTTTTAAATTTATACACTTCAAAATTCCACATTATACTCTATTTAAATCTACAATTACTTTACTTCTAAAATATAATAAAATCAATTTTACCATGTAAGACCTTTGGATTAGCTGCTATATATTATCTGTTACGTCTGTAGTATTTTGTCTATCATTTTGACGTGCCTCTGTTTACAAATAAAATGTCAATGGTTTAGAATTAATTCTTAAGCAAAATCTAAAGAGTTAAGTAGCAATTTCAAGAAATAAATAGCAACTCTAACCATTAATCTTATACGCGCGCTATTATATTATTACCTACACAAGTCATATTTGTATTAATTTCATCATATTATTATAACCATAATTATGGCATAACCTCTTTCATTCATATTATTATTATTTTATTCATAACCGCTTCGTTATGTAACTTTTTAATATTTTCATTTAATACTCATTTATACTCCTATGCACAATAGGCTACTTGACAATTTTTTTAAGTTGGTCTTAAATGGTTAATATTTGTCCTATTATATCAAAAAAATTAACACTTATAACGCGGCCTCCGCTGGGTGCCAATATTGCGGGCACCCAAGTCTCTCTATCTAGCCCCTCGTTAGTAGGTGCCAGATGTTGAGATCGGTAGAGCCGGGGAGGGTGACGCCCGGCAGGACAGATTCAAAACACTCGATTATTTCAGATGAATGGTTTATTCGCAGTACAGAGGTTCACACTTAAAGTTATTCAATAGAAACAATACAACAAACTTAATGGTTAACTTTGGACTAGTCTATTAGTTCGGATTTCACAGAAAAGTCTTATTTGTTTCACTTTCACTTAAAGTCCTATTGGAATCACTTTCGCTCAGAGTCTTATTGGTATCACTTTCGATGTCGGGTGCTCCTATGACACGCGGCGAGGTTAGGCTCGTAAGTGCTGCTGTCCCTTGTAGGTGTGGCCCACACAAGGTATGCGAGCAAGATCAGCCTAGAAACCTCGCTGATGAGACCCGGAGAGGTACACGGTGACGGCGGTCGGCGGCTACGTTGGTAGGACCGGTAGAGATGCTCGGTTACCAGGTAGGTATTGCTGGTAGGACCGGGAGGGACGCTCGATTACCAGTGAGGTACTGCTTCGGTAGTTCCGGGAGGTGCGCTCGGAATACTCGTGAGTACTGCTAGTAGGACCGGGAGGACGCTCGGTTACCAGTGAGGTACTTCTTCGGTAGTTCCGGGAGGTGCGCTCGGAATACTCGTGAGTACTGCTGGTAGAACCGGGAGGGACGCTCGGTTACCAGTTGGGTACTGCTTTGGTAGTTCCGGGAGAGGCGCTCGGAAGACCAGTGGAGTACTGATGATTTTGAAGGGATGCTGTTCGCTTTTATACACTGTCCTGGCGTGGTTATCTGGGAAGGGGACGCTTTTTCCATTACTTCGAAAAAACTAGCGACGGTCCCGTAATTTGATACTTCAGGAAGCGAGTAGCCATCCAGTTGCGTTTTGCTCATCTTGTAAGTGGTTGATAGCCTAAGGGTTGTTTTTGCGGGTTATTTCTTGGATTTCGAGCAATGCAGACTACGTAATGTCCGACCCGTTCGGTGGTAATAAATTACGATGCATGTGCGCTTTTGTTTTGGGCAGGTCACGCTCGTCCCAATGTTTTTATAACGTTGGCGCGCTACAGTCTCCCCCTCTGCTTCTGACGACGTCCCGGCGAGGAAGCAGAATCTTTAGTAGCGCGTCTAGTTGCAGCCTTTTTGGTCGGCCTCTTCCTTTAGGGATCTTGGTGGCTTCTGCTAGGGTCCCTTCGCGACGAGCTAATTTGGCGCTCACTCCTTGGCTTGTATTGCTTGTCGTATGACTTGTGACCAAGACTAGGTCACCAGAGTTGTAGGCGGTTGTTTCGCGCTGGTTTTGATCGGCACAGCTTTTCCTCCTTTCCTCCTGTATTTCATGCATTTCTCGTGCATTCTTCAATGTTTCTGCGAGGAGTAGCAGTTTCGGCGTTATCTCAGGTACGAAGTTCTCTGAAGATATGATCTGCCGTAGGTCCCTGGTCGTGTCGTCAGGTGTCCTAAGCTCTCGCCCGAAGGTAAGGTACGCTGGCGTTTGTTTCGTTGACGAACACGTTGCAGTGTTCATTGCTGACCATATACTAGGTAGTTTTTCCGCTAGTGGGTCATCGTGATAGGCTGCTAGGATGTCAGCCCATCGTGCGATCCTTCTCGTTGGAGTCTTGATTGTCATCAACCAGCGCAAGGCTTGGTGATTTGTCACAACGGTGGTAGATGAACCTTCTATGTATCCTCGGAATCTATTGACTGGCCATACTACGGCCAATGCCTCTCGTTCCGTGGTCGAATAGTTACTCTCGGCTGCTGTCAGAAGCCGGCTTGCATATTCTACAGGGTGTTGATCTGAACTCTCCCCCTGGATTAGAACTACTCCCAAAGCGTAGTTCCTGGCGTCCGTCTTTGACGCAAATGGCTGGGAGCTATCAGCCTGTCGTAGTACTGGGGCTTCCGTGAGTCTGTGCTTCATTTCCTGGAAAGCCTCTTCCTGTTCGCTTCCCTGGCAATCTAGGGTGCAGATCTCCATTGTACTGTGCGATGGAAAGAGTGCCATCGATTTTGGAGATACTTGTACGTCAGCATTTTCAATGTTGGTCACGGCATCTTGATATATTATGTCGTCCACAAATCTCGGCGAGTATCCATCAAACAATGTTCGCCGGGCCCTTTTTAAGTTTCCTTCTCGCTCGATATCTGGGCGGACAGGGCGCGATTTTTCTTTGGGTGTGACAGGTAGTGGCGATACCGGAGCGGGCAGAGCCATGCTATTTGAAATTTCTTGTAGCACTGCCATCATTACTGGTGCGACGTGCTCGTGTTCAGGGATCAGGTCGTATGCTTGCTTCTGGTTATTATTAAAATACCATGTTCTCTGGGGCACATCCAGGATCATGCCTGCGTCTTCAAGGAATCCGATCCCTAACAAGGTCTTGTTTACCCGTGCCTCGGGAAAAACTACAAAAGTAGTCGGAATGACGCGGTCACACAACGTGACTGGAGCACGTACGATGAGCATACGCTGATTTTTTACTGAGCCGTCGGCTAGGGTAACACTCCCCCTAGATTCTTCAAACACATATCCTTGGCGTTTGAGGACCTGGTACAAATCATACGATGCCACGCTGACTTTGGCACCGGTATCAATGTACCCTACTTCTGTTTTGCGTCCCACGGAGATTTTAACGGTGGGCCTTGCCCTTGTGTCGCTGGAAATGGCCAGGTTCGCTATTGTGCAGAAACTGAGATCTGTTCCGGAGCTCGGGTTTGCACTATTCGGGCTGCAATTGGGGCATTTGCTGCGCACTACGCCAGGTTTACCGCAACCGTAGCAGGTGATTCGTGGTACAAGCGTGGCTGCAGGAATTTTGTGGGTTTCCTTTGTGGGGCCAGCTGTGTTAGACCATGTCCTTGCTTGCGTTTCTGTGCGCTCCTTTGAACGACACTCGTCCATAGTGTGGCCGATACGTCGGCAAAATTTGCATCGTGGGGGTCTTGGTGTTTTCTGATCATGTTTCTCCATGTTCAGTTCTTTGGGCTGGGGCTTTTGATCACGGAAAAGCTCTTCCGCGCTTCTCGCAGCTTCCAAGAGTTCATCGAAAGTCTTGATTGTGTTCCTTGAGACTTTCTCACGTATGCTTCTATGGAGCTGCCCATACACCATGTCCAGTTGGTGCGTCTCATCTGGGGTCGATTTGGGCAGTTGGGCTATCAGAGCCCTCTTCTTAGCCACGAAGGTTTCGGTGGCTGTGTTGGCATCTTGCTTGATGCCTATAATTTCCTGGTACAGTATGTACCCTGGGGTCTTTGGGGCGAATGCGTTCCGCAGCCGGGTCTGGAAGTCGGCCCAAGTTCTGACTTCATCCTTAACTCCTTGCCACCATATAGCTGCTTCATCTCTCAGCAGTAGCGGTAGTCCGGCGATTGCATCTTCATCACAAATGTTTTCTAAACCCTTGTAGACGGTGGTAGCAGACAGGAATGCTTCCACTGCCTCGCTATCCTTGCTTCCATAATATTTTAAGGTACATTTGGCAAAAGACCCTCTTCTTTCGTTGCCAACCATCGCAATGATCCTCTGGAGCTGATCCTCTGTCATGCTTACTGCCATCTTCTGGTGTTGAGATCGAGTTCTTGGTCTGTCTGCCAGGGCCACTACGTTGGACGCCAATTATAACGCTGATTTCCGCTGGGTGCCAATATTGCGGGCACCCAAGTCTCTCTATCTAGCCCCTCGTTAGTAGGTGCCAGATGTTGAGATCGGTAGAGCCGGGGAGGGTGACGCCCGGCAGGACAGATTCAAAACACTCGATTATTTCAGATGAATGGTTTATTCGCAGTACAGAGGTTCACACTTAAAGTTATTCAATAGAAACAATACAACAAACTTAATGGTTAACTTTGGACTAGTCTATTAGTTCGGATTTCACAGAAAAGTCTTATTTGTTTCACTTTCACTTAAAGTCCTATTGGAATCACTTTCGCTCAGAGTCTTATTGGTATCACTTTCGATGTCGGGTGCTCCTATGACACGCGGCGAGGTTAGGCTCGTAAGTGCTGCTGTCCCTTGTAGGTGTGGCCCACACAAGGTATGCGAGCAAGATCAGCCTAGAAACCTCGCTGATGAGACCCGGAGAGGTACACGGTGACGGCGGTCGGCGGCTACGTTGGTAGGACCGGTAGAGATGCTCGGTTACCAGGTAGGTATTGCTGGTAGGACCGGGAGGGACGCTCGATTACCAGTGAGGTACTGCTTCGGTAGTTCCGGGAGGTGCGCTCGGAATACTCGTGAGTACTGCTAGTAGGACCGGGAGGGACGCTCGGTTACCAGTGAGGTACTTCTTCGGTAGTTCCGGGAGGTGCGCTCGGAATACTCGTGAGTACTGCTGGTAGAACCGGGAGGGACGCTCGGTTACCAGTTGGGTACTGCTTTGGTAGTTCCGGGAGAGGCGCTCGGAAGACCAGTGGAGTACTGATGATTTTGAAGGGATGCTGTTCGCTTTTATACACTGTCCTGGCGTGGTTATCTGGGAAGGGGACGCTTTTTCCATTACTTCGAAAAAACTAGCGACGGTCCCGTAATTTGATACTTCAGGAAGCGAGTAGCCATCCAGTTGCGTTTTGCTCATCTTGTAAGTGGTTGATAGCCTAAGGGTTGTTTTTGCGGGTTATTTCTTGGATTTCGAGCAATGCAGACTACGTAATGTCCGACCCGTTCGGTGGTAATAAATTACGATGCATGTGCGCTTTTGTTTTGGGCAGGTCACGCTCGTCCCAATGTTTTTATAACGTTGGCGCGCTACACACTATATTTTTTTGCGCCCTAAAAACCGTAAAACTTTAATTTAAAAAAATTATTTCTTAGACAGGTGAAAACACTGTCGGCCATGTTTGGCCGATAGATTATCTGTGCTCTGACGTCATGCATTTGTAAACAACAGTATAACCCTGTGGTTAATAATCATATCATAATAAATCTATTCCGTAAACTTATCTGAACTTTTACTGCAATAAAATAGTACTTTCCTACTAATAATTTTGTAAAATAAATGAAAACTATTAACCACTATTAAGTTTAAAAGTTAGACAAACTGTAAATGAGAGTAAATTTAATAACTGAAATCTATAATTTCTAAAAATTGACTCGTAACGAAAATCACCGATTTTCGAAAATCTTTTCAAATAAATAATTACTTAATTGAACTCTAGAAATAAATTAATAACTATCGCAAATTCTTAAAGCATCGCTTTAAGTTAAAAGATACCTACCTAAAATCAATTAATTAATATGGAAAAAAAAAACAAAATTCAGAGTAAAAATTACATACCTAAATTACTGCTTACACTGGACCAAGATTTCATTACAGCATGTATTTTGTAAAAAAAATTAAGCTGAAAAAACACATTTTAATATAAAACCATGCGAAGTCACTGTGCGAAGTAAAGTCAACAGTCAGGTCAAATAATGCAGTCAATACAAGAAAAAATAGTTGTGTTACAAAATAAATTAAGCAAATTTATATCTGGACACCGTTAAAAAAAATTACAATTAGTGTTATGTCTAAAACACCTTAATTTTTACCAGTCTCTAATTTAAAATGTTCACTCATGTGTACGGTCCAAAACTTGTCTGCACATAAAAAACACAATTTTAGAAAAACTTCGGAAAACACTTTACACTTTTTAATATCTTCTATGATTCCATATTTATAGTTATGACGCCTCATTTTTCGCCGCCTGTAATCTTCTTCAGGAATTATATAAAATTTTATTTAAGTGACGTATTATGACGAATTTTTTCTTCCTTTTTTTATATATCATGTCCATATTTTTTCCATAGCCTGGTATTATTTAAATTATTTATTTCATAGTTCTCATTCTCATACAGTGGATCATTTAAAAAAAAACATTCAATTTTAAATTCTCCATTTTCAAATTTTTATATTTCTAATTTCGGTGCCCAGCCGGTGCACGCGCATGGTGGCGTCGCGCGCACACCGACTGGCAGGGTCGCCATGTGGTAATGCAGGCCCAAATAAGACAAGACTGTTGCTTCAGTGCGTGCTTTAATAATAATCTCTTAATTCTACCGTGCGTTACATTATAAGTGCTTGTATTGTGCAAGTGCCTTGGGTCACACATTACACACTGTGAGTAGGTGAGGCAGTCACTCTCACTCATGAGCAATCTGTATAATATTATATCAAATTCAAAGGCCTGACTGACTGACTGACTTATACAGTAACGCACAGGCTAAACCACGCACGTGTGAGATTTTATGGTAAAAGAAGAGAGAAGTTAACACAGTGGGCTTTAATAGTGATGATAAATTAAATCCAATGATTACTAATGAAAGTTATCATTTATCAATTATTTGTCAGGTAAGGCCAAATACTAAGTAATTAAAGATCAAGCAAAGCATCTGCCGTATTATTTCAAAGTAAGAATCCTAATCATCTAAACAGGCTTCTATAATAATTAGAAGCTAACAACCTAGTGTTTACTTTTATCTCAATGTATAAAATAAATAGCACAAGAGGGTAGGTGATAAATACAGAAGTAAAACCAACCAAGTCCAATAATAATTGAATTGTATTGTTCAGCATTGATCTATTTATATTAAAATGAATCTACCACCCATTTCGCTAAGGTGTTTAGTCATGGAGAAGAAAGGGCAAAGAAACTCCATAACACACATCTTTTAAAACATTAGAACGTTGAGTAAAGTAGTAGGTACATATTTGGTACACAGTTACAACAGGTAACCTATAAAAGGCAAATGATTACATTACATTATAATAAAATATAAGAATACTTAACTTCAGTAAGGTCCGCTGTGTTTGCTCTGGGCTGTCGATACAAGACTGTCCCCTCTCTGTCGAGGTAGGGTACTTTTATAACACTGCCATCGCAAACCAGGCGGATGTCGACTATCACATGATCTTAATATTAATCATTATTTATTTTAGGTTTGTTGACAAAAGGTATGTTGACACACCCAATTTACAATAATAAAATCAGTGACATTGATGGTCTACGTATTAATAATTTACAATAATAATAAGCGACTTAAATTGTCAGTTTACACAACATTATTATTTCACATAATAGCTATTGCCAACTGTATGTTGACAATAGCTTAGTATAATGTCACTCTTAGTGCATTGACAGTATTTAATTTACAATGAATAATTAGTTACCAGTATTGACAATTCACATAATATTATTTATCGTATTGTCACATTCCTAAATATTAAATTAAACAACATACAAGAAAAGATACTATTCAAATCATACCCTTTCCGTACATTGACAGTATTTAATTTACAATTTTACAATGAATAATTAGTTACCAGTATTGACAATTCACATAATATTATTTATCGTATTGTCACATTCCTAAATATTAAATTAAACAACATACAAGAAAAGATACTAATTAAATCATACTCTTTCCGTACATTGATATTGAATCCGGAAACGGAATTACGATTCTGTTTTAAATATCACAACAAACATTTACTTCAGACTCCCAAGTTTATGATTAGATGAATTTTAGCATAATAATTATGTATCCAATTTTATCGTAATATAACACACGCGTTTGCACACGCCGCGGCCGGGGTGGCGGCACAGCACAGTGCACACGCCGCGGCCGGGGTGGCGGCACAGCACAGTGCACACGCCGCGGCCGGGGTGGCGGCACAGCACAGTGCACACGCCGCGGCCGGGGTGGCGGCACAGCACAGTGCACACGCCGCGGCCGGGGTGGCGGCACAGCACAGTGCACACGCCGCGGCCGGGGTGGCGACACAGCACAGTGCACACGCCGCGGCCGGGGTGGCGACACAGCACAGTGCACACGCCGCGGCCGGGGTGGCGACACAGCACAGTGCACACGCCGCGGCCGGGGTGGCGACACAGCACAGTGCACACGCCGCGGCCGGGGTGGCGACACAGCACAGTGCACACGCCGCGGCCGGGGTGGCGACACAGCACAGTGCACACGCCGCGGCCGGGGTGGCGACACAGCACAGTGCACACGCCGCGGCCGGGGTGGCGACACAGCACAGTGCACACGCCGCGGCCGGGGTGGCGACACAGCACAGTGCACACGCCGCGGCCGGGGTGGCGACACAGCACAGTGCACACGCCGCGGCCGGGGTGGCGACACAGCACAGTGCACACGCCGCGGCCGGGGTGGCGACACAGCACAGTGCACACGCCGCGGCCGGGGTGGCGACACAGCACAGTGCACACGCCGCGGCCGGGGTGGCGACACAGCACAGTGCACACGCCGCGGCCGGGGTGGCGACACAGCACAGTGCACACGCCGCGGCCGGGGTGACGACACAGCACAGTGCACACGCCGCGGCCGGGGTGGCGACACAGCACAGTGCACACGCCGCGGCCGGGGTGGCGACACAGCACAGTGCACACGCCGCGGCCGGGGTGACGACACAGCACAGTGCACACGCCGCGGCCGGGGTGGCGACACAGCACAGTGCACACGCCGCGGCCGGGGTGGCGACACAGCACAGTGCACACGCCGCGGCCGGGGTGGCGACACAGCACAGTGCACACGCCGCGGCCGGGGTGACGACACAGCACAGTGCACACGCCGCGGCCGGGGTGGCGACACAGCACAGTGCACACGCCGCGGCCGGGGTGGCGACACAGCACAGTGCACACGCCGCGGCCGGGGTGACGACACAGCACAGTGCACACGCCGCGGCCGGGGTGGCGACACAGCACAGTGCACACGCCGCGGCCGGGGTGGCGACACAGGTACTAGGAAAAACTAGGTATTAAATTGGTGTAAGCTTGTTATAAATAAATTAAAAAAAAAACATACTTACCTACTTATACTTCCAGTTGATATCATGAAAATTTTGATTTTTTTAAATAGAGATAGTGAGTTTGAATCAAACTATCAAACGTCAAACGATTCTCACTCAAACTCATACGTAGTAGGTAGTACATCCAAATTCTTTGCTCAAACTACAGTCCGTTCACTATAACTGTTCCCCTGCCGTCATGTTGGCACCATTGCTTTGTTTGCTTTATTCCTTAGAGATTAGGGTATTATTGTGTGATTTGCAATGGTGCCAATATAACCGTCAGGGGAAAAGTTTATTTACTTTACGCTTAGGCGAGCGCAAGCGCAATGCGTCTTCCATGTTTTGTTTTCAGTAGGTATACCAATTTAAATCGTATATCAAAGTACATAAAGCTGAATTTAGATCGTTTTTAAAGACTCGATTCCATTCCGTCAGCCCTCACATCGATAAGCTAAGCCGCTACAAACGAGGGACGTACGGTATTGGTATTCGCAAAACAAATATTCCGACAGAAATGTAGTAATAAATGCCGAAAAACGGCGATTCAAAATGTCATAGAGTCGCGCTACGTGTCGTTGCTATTAATAAAGTGTGATATATAGCGGCCATAAAACCGGATTTATTGTCCCTACCTACCTACCGAGTACAATCGATGAGCTCACGCGTGTATTACTCACGTTATTTACCGCCGCGTGTACCAACTACCGGCGCAGTTGCTCACCTGTGTACTGTCCGGATTTATTGTCCCTACCTACCTACCGAGTACAATCGATGAGCTCACGCGTGTATTACCCACGTTATTTACCGCCGCGTGTACCAACTACCGGCGCAGTTGCTCACCTGTGTACTGTCCGGATTTATTGTCCCTACCTACCTACCGAGTACAATCGATGAGCTCACGCGTGTATTACTCACGTTATTTACCGCCGCGTGTACCAACTACCGGCGCAGTTGCTCACCTGTGTACTGTCCGGATTTATTGTCCCTACCTACCTACCGAGTACAATCGATGAGCTCACGCGTGTATTACTCACGTTATTTACCGCCGCGTGTACCAACTACCGGCGCAGTTGCTCACCTGTGTACTGTCCGGATTTATTGTCCCTACCTACCTACCGAGTACAATCGATGAGCTCACGCGTGTATTACTCACGTTATTTACCGCCGCGTGTACCAACTACCGGCGCAGTTGCTCACCTGTGTACTGTCCGGATTTATTGTCCCTACCTACCTACCGAGTACAATCGATGAGCTCACGCGTGTATTACTCACGTTATTTACCGCCGCGTGTACCAACTACCGGCGCAGTTGCTCACCTGTGTACTGTCCGGATTTATTGTCCCTACCTACCTACCGAGTACAATCGATGAGCTCACGCGTGTATTACTCACGTTATTTACCGCCGCGTGTACCAACTACCGGCGCAGTTGCTCACCTGTGTACTGTCCGGATTTATTGTCCCTACCTACCTACCGAGTACAATCGATGAGCTCACGCGTGTATTACTCACGTTATTTACCGCCGCGTGTACCAACTACCGGCGCAGTTGCTCACCTGTGTACTGTCCGGATTTATTGTCCCTACCTACCTACCGAGTACAATCGATGAGCTCACGCGTGTATTACTCACGTTATTTACCGCCGCGTGTACCAACTACCGGCGCAGTTGCTCACCTGTGTACTGTCCGGATTTATTGTCCCTACCTACCTACCGAGTACAATCGATGAGCTCACGCGTGTATTACTCACGTTATTTACCGCCGCGTGTACCAACTACCGGCGCAGTTGCTCACCTGTGTACTGTCCGGATTTATTGTCCCTACCTACCTACCGAGTACAATCGATGAGCTCACGCGTGTATTACTCACGTTATTTACCGCCGCGTGTACCAACTACCGGCGTAGTTGCTCACCTGTGTACTGTCCGGATTTATTGTCCCTACCTACCTACCGAGTACAATCGATGAGCTCACGCGTGTATTACTCACGTTATTTACCGCCGCGTGTACCAACTACCGGCGCAGTTGCTCACCTGTGTACTGTCCGGATTTATTGTCCCTACCTACCTACCGAGTACAATCGATGAGCTCACGCGTGTATTACTCACGTTATTTACCGCCGCGTGTACCAACTACCGGCGCAGTTGCTCACCTGTGTACTGTCCGGATTTATTGTCCCTACCTACCTACCGAGTACAATCGATGAGCTCACGCGTGTATTACTCACGTTATTTACCGCCGCGTGTACCAACTACCGGCGCAGTTGCTCACCTGTGTACTGTCCGGATTTATTGTCCCTACCTACCTACCGAGTACAATCGATGAGCTCACGCGTGTATTACTCACGTTATTTACCGCCGCGTGTACCAACTACCGGCGCAGTTGCTCACCTGTGTACTGTCCGGATTTATTGTCCCTACCTACCTACCGAGTACAATCGATGAGCTCACGCGTGTATTACTCACGTTATTTACCGCCGCGTGTACCAACTACCGGCGCAGTTGCTCACCTGTGTACTGTCCGGATTTATTGTCCCTACCTACCTACCGAGTACAATCGATGAGCTCACGCGTGTATTACTCACGTTATTTACCGCCGCGTGTACCAACTACCGGCGCAGTTGCTCACCTGTGTACTGTCCGGATTTATTGTCCCTACCTACCTACCGAGTACAATCGATGAGCTCACGCGTGTATTACTCACGTTATTTACCGCCGCGTGTACCAACTACCGGCGCAGTTGCTCACCTGTGTACTGTCCGGATTTATTGTCCCTACCTACCTACCGAGTACAATCGATGAGCTCACGCGTGTATTACTCACGTTATTTACCGCCGCGTGTACCAACTACCGGCGCAGTTGCTCACCTGTGTACTGTCCGGATTTATTGTCCCTACCTACCTACCGAGTACAATCGATGAGCTCACGCGTGTATTACTCACGTTATTTACCGCCGCGTGTACCAACTACCGGCGCAGTTGCTCACCTGTGTACTGTCCGGATTTATTGTCCCTACCTACCTACCGAGTACAATCGATGAGCTCACGCGTGTATTACTCACGTTATTAACCGCCGCGTGTACCAACTACCGGCGCAGTTGCTCACCTGTGTACTGTCCGGATTTATTGTCCCTACCTACCTACCGAGTACAATCGATGAGCTCACGCGTGTATTACTCACGTTATTTACCGCCGCGTGTACCAACTACCGGCGCAGTTGCTCACCTGTGTACTGTCCGGATTTATTGTCCCTACCTACCTACCGAGTACAATCGATGAGCTCACGCGTGTATTACTCACGTTATTTACCGCCGCGTGTACCAACTACCGGCGCAGTTGCTCACCTGTGTACTGTCCGGATTTCAGCCAATTATCTTCCGACATCTCTGCGTACTCTCACCAACGGACGTATAACGCCACCGGCTCCCAACCACCACGCTGCTCTAGCGGAGTTCTCCACACAAAATTCTATAACTTTTTTGTGGAACAGCTCCAGACTCAAACCCGGGATCTCAAGGTTCAAACGAGCGCCAGTAGACCAACGAGACAGACAATACAATACCGCGGGATAGCGGACAGGTGGAGGATCCCAGGGAAATATAACTGTAATGCGGAAACGAATTGCGATGCGGAGCGGAGCGGCGCGGCGACGCCGGCACTGCGTTGTACTCGTGAGGCCGCCTGACGTCAGCGTGACGCGAATACTTCTGATTTTATCCATGTCGATATTGTAAATGTGAAAGTGTGTCTATCTGTTTGTCTGCTAGCTTTTTATGGCCCATTTTTGTAAGCAATTTTAACGAAATTCGGTACAGAGATAACTTGCCCAGGGAAGGACGTAGGATGCTTTTGATCCTGGAAAGTCAAAGAGTTCCCCCGGGATTTTAAAAACATAATTCAATTCTTAAAACTTTTATATTTAGTGAAACTATTTGCTTGTGACAAAAGAAGATGGAGAACAATCTCCAAACGCCTCGAGCCGTCGTCGGAGATTACATTCACAGCATCCTTCGAGTTTACGCTCCTCTGTAAATAAATTGTATTTTCCTTCACTAAACTATACACAGAGTTTAAAGACAATAAACTCGCGGACAAAGAGCTGATAATAAAGTAGAAAATATTAATTAATGTACTTACTTAATAGAGTTTATGTCCTGTTTATGTCGTTATGTTAATAGAGTTTATGTCGTTATGTTAACTCAAAGTATAGATGTTATCACTTTTTTTATAAAATTGTTTTTGCGATACAAAACGTTTTTTTAGTGTAGATTATTAGTTTGGTTGTGAAAACAACTAAACCTACGTTAAAAAATCTTTGTTTCATCTTCAGGGTAGAACTGAATTAATTGCGATACAATTTACATTGAAGCTACTGATTAATTTTGAGTGGGTACATGTGGAACAAGACTGCAGTATGAAGCCCACACAAGAGACCCACGCCCAGCAGTGGGCGTATGTCGGTCAACTACAACGACTGACGTCTCAGTTCCTTCCTTCGCTTAGGTACTTATTTAGTTTAGCTTCTCTGAGGATATCTGTACGTTGTATTTTTAACTTAAATTCTTTGTTTTATAATGTAGCTCGACGTTTTTGAGTATTAATAGTAGATGTTAGCAGTGGAAGTTTTTACGACGTTGGTTTGTAGCGCCTGTAGGAAAACAAAGTTATATCAACATTTACTATTATGATTGTTATTATGATTGTTACTTTTTTAGATGTTTTATTTAAAAAAGCCTGAAGCCTTTTTTATTTAAAAAAATCTGAAGCCTCAATAGCTCAACCGCTAAAGGAGCGGACTGAAAACCGAAAGGTCGACGGTTCAAACCCCGCCCGTTGCACTATTGTCGTACCTACTCCTAGCACAAGCTTGACGCTTAGTTGGAGAGGAAAGGGGAATATTAGTCATTTAACATGGCTAATATTCTTTAAAAATAAAAAAAAACTTTTAGAAATATTTTTGAATCGTCAGATGCCACTGATTCGGAATGCCCTTAAAATATCATAACGTCCATCTCCAGGAAACGAATTCTTAGTTCTGAAAAAGTTTTCTATTTTTACTATTAACACTTTTTGATAATTTCCTGCATAGTGGGCTAGTCTCTGTTGAGGTTGGTTGCCGCGTATCTACTCATGTGGCCGCGGCCGTTGAGGTTGGTTGCCGCGTATCTACTCATGTGGCCACGGCCGTTGAGGTTGGTTGCCGCGTATCTACTCATGTGGCCGCGGCCGTTGAGGTTGGTAGCCGCGTATGTACTCATGTGGCCGCGGCCGTTGAGGTTGGTTGCCGCGTATCTACTCATGTGGCCGCGGCCGTTGAGGTTGGTAGCCGCGTATGTACTCATGTGGCCGCGGCCGTTGAGGTTGGTTGCCGCGTATCTACTCATGTGGCCGCGGCCGTTGAGGTTGGTTGCCGCGTATGTACTCATGTGGCCGCGGCCGTTGAGGTTGGTTACCGCGTATGTACTCATGTGGCCGCGGCCGTTGAGGTTGGTTACCGCGTATGTACTCATGTGGCCGCGGCCGTTGAGGTTGGTTGCCGCGTATGTACTCATGTGTAACTACTTATAAGGAATTTCAACGAACGAATTTGCAGAAATAAGTTTGCTAAAATAAACATAAATAGTGTTTCCTTTAGAAAGATATATTTTGCCAGATATGTATAGTACGCGTCAGGTCGAGATAGCAATCGGGGTATGAGGCAAGGGGATGCCCCGCACGTCATCGGCGCTATCCCGCACCGGGACAGCGTGGGTGTGCGGGGTGTCCCCACGCCGATTGCCATGTCGACCTGTCGCAACTTTACATTATCTAAGATGTAACCTTGAAAATAGAGTTGTTATGGACTTAAACGAACTTTAATATAGCAACTAAATACCTCTAAATTATTTCTGTGTCCAGAAATTACATAGATCACATTAAAATTAAATCACCTTAATTAATTAATCCTTCAATATTAGATTTGCCATCTTATTAAAAAAATTATAAAACCCTCTCTCGGGCTCGGAGTAAATTGAGGGGCCTCGAGAAAACCACCAAATTTTTTCTATCAACATTTACAAAATTACACGAATGAAAAAATTTGGTGAAACCTTTTAGAATTTCACGAAGAGATTTGAGAAGGGGGGGAGGTAGGGGGTTCATTACCTAATTGGGAGTCGCTAATGAGATCCGAACAATGCAAATATGCGTGAGCCTACAGCCAGCACCCGGCGTGCCACGCTCGGCACGCACCTCCCCGGCTCTACCTACAGCCAGCACCCGGCGTGCCACGCTCGGCACGCACCTCCCCGGCTCTACCTACAGCCAGCACCCGGCGTGCCACGCTCGGCACGCACCTCCCCGGCTCTACCTACAGCCAGCACCCGGCGTGCCACGCTCGGCACGCACCTCCCCGGCTCTACCTACAGCCAGCACCCGGTGTGCCACGCTCGGCACGCACCTCCCCGGCTCTACAATATAGAAAATGCATAATTAATGTCTGAACTCTGATTTTCCGGTATAAAAAGTTTATAAGTAAAATTTTAAAATCCGCTTCTATGAATTTGGAAATAAGGAAGCAAACCGCTTCGTACGTGTTTGCATCCTAATGTCAACGATACATTGACAGTTGACACTGATGACGAAATATGGGAGTGACGAACTACGTATTGACGGTTAACGAAAACCACCATATCACAGTTCACAGTTAGGGAACTTCTGACTAAACGTCGAGGCTTCGACGTCACGGCAGGCGTCGAATGCAACCATTTGGCCCAAATGTGGCCACATTTTATGTTACTATAGCCTAACATAATAATGATAGTCGATTCAGGATCAAACCGAGAACTTCCTCACTCTAGTTTACTCTGATCTTATTCTATGGTAGTGTAAACCTGTGCAGGTGTAGTCGACAACAACGCCTAAGCGAAGCATCGGTATTGCATGTAATATCGCGACTCGAAGGATTTCCCGATCGCCAGTTGGCGCGGCGCCACCAGCGCGATTAACTCGCGACAAAAATTGATTAGCTCTATATTTACGATATACGCGATATTATATCCGCTCCGATAACTCGCTCCCGTACGACGGGGTGTGCACTTCAAACTTACTTTTTTTTTTTTTTTTTAATCTTTTATTTTGTAAAGGGCTTTTACAGATTCAAACTTACTTATCGTCGGTTCACTTCTAACACTACCTAACTCATATTTAGCGGTAATAACATTTCATTACTGTATCCACTGATGAACTATTTGGAGATTCAAATAGATTAACAAATAGTTTTTGTCTGCAGCAGATAAAAACATTGACTATCTACGTCATAACATAGCTTTTTCTACTACAACTGCGTCTTCCTAAAATTTAAAGTAAAAAGTAGCATTTGCAAGTTGACATATTTTGTGCAAAAGTTGGAAAGAATGAAGATTTTTCTCACTTATTTCCTCATACCAGTTTGTTTCAAATTCAGAATCTTAAAAAGTGCTGAACGGATTTTATTCACATTTTCATCTAAGAAAGAAATTACTATAGAAACAGAAATTATATCTTTAGAAATAGGTTTCTAAATAAATGTTAAATTAGGATACCTTACGTAGTCATGGTTGGTCAAATAGTGAATAGTAAACATGATAGTGAATAGTAAACATGATAGTGAATAGTAAACATGATAGTAGAATTTAATATTTCAAACATCATTTGTAGCTAAGTGCTCGAAATGAAAAATATTGAGGTGCTTGTATCCCGTGTCACATATTGTATGATATATCAAAGCCCTCATTTGGTGCGCATTCACGTTACGGCTAACAGGTTTATGTGCAGCTCGCTCCGCTCAATGGGAGGATTTGCCGGCTGCAGGCGACAGCTGGTGTGAAAAAAACAAATTAAAACTATTCCAACAGCGCGACATCCTGCTCGTCCAATCTAACTTTCAGTAAATATTTACATGCAAGCTCAATTATACATTTTCGTGATGCATCAATTACGTCATTGTCTCCCGAAAATGTGGTTGTTCGATTCGTTCTTATTCCGACTTAATGTTATGTTCATGATTGATTCTGTTACTCCACATTTTCGTCAAATCTCCGGATCACCAGATTCCGTTGAGCTTGAAGACCGCTAAAATATATATTTGTATTCAGTACTACAAAACGATAAGCTCACAAAATATTACGACATATTATGAACGTACAGCTCAAGCTGTAGAAACTTGAAACTATTCATTTAGGTAGTTTCTATAACGCAAACCCTCACTAAAAATGATTTCAATAGAATCTTTAAAAACCTAAATGTACGCCAACGTACGGCTACTAGCGTCAACAGCTGAGAGTCTATAATAATTAGTTATAAGATCCGTAGATCTGTAGATGGATGAGGATGATGATCTGAGGATGGATCTGTGAAGAGGTGTAGATGATGCTTAGTAATAGTTTGTTAGGCCAGTTAGTTAGTTAATAAGGAGTTTCTAAAAAATATTTCTTAATAGTGGTCTATATCTTAGAAAGTAAATGTAAAATCTTAAGTTCTCACATCTACTGGATCCAGAAACTCGAAAATGTTTGAGCTGTGCGACGACATCATGCCGACGACATCATGCCGACGACATCATGCCGACGACATCATGCCGACGACATCATGCCGACGACATCATGCCGACGACATCATGCCGACGACATCATGCCGACGACATCATGCCGACGACATCATGCCGACGACATCATGCCGACGACATCATGCCACTTAGTTAGTCTCTACACCTATAAAATATAACTATGTATCATATCAAAGTTGAGAGGTACAAACTCTCAAATACTCCATTGCAGTATATGAATATGCTTAGCACATGATGCTGAGACGAGTGCTGGCTACATGAACACTCTCTCTGCTCTCCTCGCTACGAGTAGTTCGTCCACTTTCCACGCATAATCATTTTCAAATAAAAATCCCTCAGGAATATTGAACTAGTAGTCTAGGAGGGGTGTATTGAGACATGTTTAATTAGTGTAATTGGGCTTTATGGCCGTTCTAATTAAATAATAAATAAATAAATAATAATACTAATAATGTACCTACCTGGTGCCTACTTGAATCTGAATCCCTCCCCTCTCTGCCCACGCGGGAGGGGGGGGGGGACGTCTTAGAAAGATTTTAAGCATAACACCTAAACTTTATAGTTTAGATTTGTGATTCTACTTCTTCTAGGCATTGTTATAGGAATCCTAAACAACAAAATACTCTTATATTATATGTACATGTAACGTATTTCTGTACATCGACATAAAGTGTTGAGTTATTTCTTAATGTACTATGTTGATAGCGCAACCTGCCCAGTCATTACTGGCCGTAACACGTAAATAGTGGTCCAAATCGGCCATGATTTGTATAATTATCCGCCTCGCTGGCCAACACGGCTACGCAGCTAAGCGGCTACGCGGCTACGCGGCTAAGCGGCTACGCGGCTACGCGGCTAGTCTGTGCGCAGTTTATGGGTGGAAGTAGGGGCCGCAGCAACATAACGTTGTGTTGGCGTGCACGTCCGCATTAGGGCGATGGAACGAGCCGACAGGAAACCACAAGTTTTTGGGTTCGGTACTTATTATTTTTCCCGCTAAAAACACGAACTTAGACATCAAACAACTGTTAATAACTCTATTACCACTATGTCCACTTTGAATGTGTACCTACGTCACGAATGAGCAGGCATCTGCCAGGCATCGAGCAGGCGCGGTCGACCTCAGAACCCATTGATGTAACAAACTCCGTTAATATAGCAAAGTAGCTAGGAAGTAGGCAGTAGGTAAGCTCCAATACATTATCATTTGATGCTAATATTGCCCGCAGGAAGCCAATAACGGCGCAAATAAAGTAATCACTTACATAATAAGTGAGCGAGTAATTCCGCTGAAAGCTATGCCCATTAGTGGGAGTTGTACTGGCCTATAAAGTTTGTGCGTCTATTTGTTTATGCGTGTATCAAGTAATAACCTCTGAACTGATAGCCGCGAGCTCAAGTCGCGACACTAAAGTCGTCTCAATAAAATGTCAATTTCTGTTTAACTTGACAATTGAATGTTAAAGTTTGTAGCTCATTAGAGCCGCCCGGCACCGAGCAGCGGCTCGCCTCGCTCGCTGACACCACAGGTCGATGTGCATATGAACACTGCTGATCGCACTAGTCGAGGCAGTGCAGGTCGATGTGCATATAAACACTGCTGATCGCACTAGTCGAGGCAGTGCAGGTCGATGTGCATATAAACACTGCTGATCGCACTAGTCGAGGCAGTGCAGGTCGATGTGCATATAAACAATGCTGATCGCACTAGTCGAGGCAGTGCAGGTCGATGTGCATATAAACACTGCTGATCGCACTAGTCGAGGCAGTGCAGGTCGATGTGCATATAAACACTGCTGATCGCACTAGTCGAGGCAGTGCAGGTCGATGTGCATATAAACAATGCTGATCGCACTAGTCGAGGCAGTGCAGGTCGATGTGCATATAAACACTGCTGATCGCACTAGTCGAGGCAGTGCAGGTCGATGTGCATATAAACACTGCTGATCGCACTAGTCGAGGCAGTGCAGGTCGATGTGCATATAAACAATGCTGATCGCACTAGTCGAGGCAGTGCAGGTCGATGTGCATATAAACACTGCTGATCGCACTAGTCGAGGCAGTGCAGGTCGGGTGCCGGTGGCTCCAATGAGCCTATACCTTTAATCTGACTTTCAGAATGGAAACTAACTAACGGCTACAGGATTTGACATCTCCATACAATTAACACACATAAAGTTAACGTAATCTTGAAGAGCCGATGTACCTCATCGCTGGTGTCACGTGTCACGTGTCACGTGTCACGTGTCACGTTAGCATGAAATGAAAACTATTATGCACAGGTACTTTTGAGAACTCACTTGCCGTATTTGTTCTGTGTCAACTGTCATGTCAATAATGCGATTTTAGTCCCTAAATCAATGTGAGCCCAACCTAAGCTTTTAGACCTAACAAGCTAGAGTTTTGCAGTGGCTTACTTTATAACGTAGACAATGGATAAGGTTTCGTTTTTCACAATTCCTTCGGCAGCGAAGCCGCGGCAAGTCGCTAGTATTCAATAAATCACATCCATTACCTACATAATATACTATCTACAATTTTAAGTAGTTATGGACAATCGAAGGTTCCTATTTGACGCAGCCGAAAGTTAAACCTGTACACTCTCTCTCTCTCTCTCTCTTTTACACACACACTCTCTCTCATGCATCACACTAATATAATAAAGAGGAAAGGTTGTAAGTGTGTGTATGTTTGTTGCTCTTTGATGCAAACACGACTGGACGATTTGGCTAAAATTTGGAATGGACATAGATTATACCCCGGATTAATTTAACACATAGGCTACTTCTTATCAAGGAAAATCAAAGAGTCTACATTACATACATACATACATACATATACACGGGATCTTTCAAACAACCTATATCTACGCGAAAGAAGTTGCGGCCATCAGCTAATTACTAATACCTAATTTAGTTAAAAATTCAATTTGTATTGGAATTTAAATTGCTCTCTAGTCTCCCGCTGCACGTACACTGCACGTACAACGCCAAACTAGCCCAATTGGTCAGTGACTCATCAACAACAACGCCAAACTAGCCCAATGCGTCAGTGACTCATCAACAACAACGCCAAACTAGCCCAATGCGTCAGTGACTCATCAACAACAACGCCAAACTAGCCCAATGCGTCAGTGACTCATCAACAACAACGCCAAACTACTTCGCCTAAACTCTAGACCATGAAACGCTGAAATGTCACAGAAGATCCCTTTATAATGTACACGTGTGTTGGGGAATAAAGAGGACTTCAATTTTAACTGAGTAACGCCACGGGCTGTCGCTAGTATTTTATGACTTTATTGAAGTGTTTGACCGACATCATGATCAACCCGTTGCCGGCTCACTACTGAGAACAAGTCTCTACTCAGAATGACAGGAGTGCGCCGTGGAGAAGAGAAGTGAGAGGTAGCTTAGCGGTTTAGCCCTCCGCCTCCTATTCGGAAGGTCGGGGCTTCGATCCCGGGCACGCATCTTTAAATTTTTGGAGTTACGTGAGTTTTAAACGAAAATATCACTTGTTTTAACGTGAAAGAAAACATCGTGAGGAAACCTGCATGCCTGAATAAGTTGCCATGAGTTTTAAATAAGATAAGATAAGATGCCTTTGCTCTGCTGGTGTGGCTTGCACCTAAACTCTTAGGTGCAAGCCTTAGTTTATGGTGTTGTCGGGAATGTAACGGGCACACTTAGCGCGCGCCGCCCGCCCGCCCGCCCGCCCTCCCGCCCACCACTTCCTCGCGCAATAAATCCCAACCGCACTTTTACTTCTATATTAACAACACAAGTTTAAAAGAAAACGTTTTTGGTTTTGTAATTTGGATACTTAGAAACTACCTGTGTGCCGTCGCGTCTCCCAGTTTAACGATCTTTGTTTATAAACAGCGCTTGTCCGATATTGTTGTACAATAAAATACATGAAGAGAACGCAGGTTCATCTTAAAAAATAAAAATAAAACACCTAAGTATCTACGTCATTTATTAAAATCCGGCCAAGTACGAGTCAGGCTCGCGCACCGAGGATTCCGTACTACAGTCGTTGTTTTTCACGATAAATAAAAAACTATGATGCATAAAAATAAATCAAATTCGGTTTTCTTAAACCGAATTTGAGCATTCTTATGCTCAAGTGAAGCCTTTTCATATGATACTCCACTTGATATAGTTATCTTACTTTGAAAATTGAAAATACTAATAATTAGTTCATGACCACAATTTAATTTCTTTTGTGTGTAACCACTAATTCACGGTTTTCAGATTTTTCCCCGAATGTCAGCTATAAGATCTACCTACCTGCCAAACTTCATGATTCTAGGTCAACGGGAAGTACCCTGTAGGTTTCTTGACAGACAGACAGACAGACAACAAAGTGATCTTATAAGGGTTCCGTTTTTCCTTTTGAGGTACGGAACACTACAAATCATAATCCATGTGAGCAAAGTCACTTTAAAGGCCGCATTTTCATAACAATAATGTGAATTTTTATGAGGAAACAATATGCGGATTTTCGTCTGCAATATTATAGTACGCATATTACTTATGTCTATAGAAAAAGTGTTAACTTGCAAATTTGGCGAGCCTTTATTCCGTCGTCTATTTCCGTCGCTCGTCGCTCGTCGCTCGTCGCTCGTCGCAGTCAAACTAATATCTCGCGAGAAGTCGGTCAAGTGTCGCCGTCGGCGCTCGTTACTGTTCGTCTGTCTGTACACTCCGCCGCTGCATCTCCTACACTCGCGCCGCGCCACAGCCCTCGCCTCGAGGCGCCGCGCCACAGCCCTCGCCTCGAGGCGCCGCGCGACGCCCGAGCACCGGTAACGGTATACATATTGTAGTGTCATAGAATTAAGAATATGCGGATTCTATATCCATTTATGGTCAATAAGGCATAGTTTGACGCCGATTACGGATCGGTAAATCCATACTAACGTTATAAATGCGAAAGTGTGTCTGTCTGTTTACTACGTTTTCACGGTCCATCCATTCAACCGATTATGACATTCGATACAAAGATATCTTGCATCCCGGGGGCGGACATGGGTTAATACATAAAAAGTATTTTATCTCGGAAAATTGAAGAGTTTCTACAGCGGACGAAGTCGCAGGCATCACCTACCACCTAGTATAAAATAAAACTAAAATGAAACTTTGAAACCACCTAAAATCCTAAGTTAGCACTTGGAAGACTAAGATAAGGTTATCACAAATGTGCGCTATATCGCGAGGCATTAGACGCGAGCGATGCAATGCAAATGCCGCTGGCGTGCTGTGACGTGCTGCACGCGCGTCGTGTCCGCGCGGCGCATCCGCACGAACGGAAACATTTGCGGCGCGCTGACACGAAGCACTAGCGAACAGCACGCCGTAGAACAACTGCTGATCGAACACCTTCCTGCAGAACGCGGCCGATTGGCAGACTTCACAGGTTTGAAGTCCCTTCACCGTTAAACCAAGTGATTTGTAATGACTTCAATCAAGCCCCTGGCCTCTGACCAAGAGGCCGCCTCTGACCAAGAGGCGGACGTCCTAACCACTGTAGCCAGTTACAGCGTCATAATATCGTGTACGCAAAGTTCAGGAAACCTTTGAGGGGTCGAGTATTGTTACGTCTTTATTCCGTAAGAGTTAATAACAGAGTATTTGTACTTACGAATTAATTAAAAAGACCAAACTATTATAACTCTTGTATGTAGGAAAATAAAGCAGTAAGGGTAAAACACTTTAATTATTTTAAGTATAATATAATAAATATCAAGGTGTTAAGGATCAGTGCAAAGACGCGACGCGACGTGTTCCTCGCGTCACGAGTGCATTATAACTTTAGAAAGCCTTTCCTTCGTCACGAAAGTGCAAAAAGTGCAAGCTTAGTGTTATCGCGCTGACTGACATTAATGATAAGGGAATTCTCACACATTGCTTTTCTTTCCTCCTTTTAATGAATTATCGCATGAACTGTTGACACGCACTTCTGACATAAAGAAATCATAGGAATGTACGTGTCTGAATTATTCAAGCGCAGCAGTAAGGATTTCATTTCTAATGAGTAAAGATACACACACACAAATAGAATTTTTCAATTTAACGCAACCTATGGCATCGTAAGTGGCATTGTCAAAAATTTAGTTAGGAATCGAGTAGCAAGTAACATAATTATGTTAGGAATCGAGTAAGCAAGTAACATAATTATGATTTATGAGTAATCTAAAATGCGATACTATTAATATAAGTCGTGGGTTATATGAAATCATTGTCAGTGCGAAAGTAGTGCGAACCCAATATATCTAAGTTGAGAACTAACCTGTATTATTTGAAGGACATGTAATTGCTCATGTTCGTTGCGAATGTTACATTGCGATACAATTTTGGTCAGTAGCCATCAAACCATAATTTAAATTATCCATAATGACGTACGGCACATACGTTAAAACAATGTGTGAACAGCTTGAGACTCGTTATTGCAAAACTGCATACAAGTTAAATATAATTCTCTCCAAACAATTTCGAGATTATAATCATACTGGTAAATTATTTCAAGTGACATTAATTACTATTTAATAACTTATTTCAGTTGAAACTTAAAACCGAACAGCAATAAATTTTCCACCAAAAACGCTAAAGTTTGGTACATGGAGCCTCTGCCTCCCTCTGCCTCCCTCTGCCTCTCTCCGCCTCCCTCGCGCTCCGTCGGGTACAATAATTGACTGTAAAATAAAAGCTTATACGATTGACAATGTAATAGAGCGCGATCCCAGGAGCGCCAGACTCTATTTACTTTCTGAGAAACACAATGTGTCGCATAGAGTAGTGTCAGTGTGCACGTTTAACGAAGGTATGTATGTTATCTGCTTGTTTCAACGGCCAAATAAATAAACAAATAATAATAAATAATACGTTTATTCGCTGGAATGTATAGATATCAGCTGCTAAAATTAAAAGTATAACTGAATTTTGTAAAAGTATGAGTGCTGATTTTTATGTATGTTTTACAGTTTATTGTTATTAATTTTATTCAATACTGCCAGCCACTTCTCGTCGGTAGTGAATTATGCCAGACGCTTTAAAGCTTGCAAAAAATAACATACTTATATTTTAATATTAATTGTGATCTGCGTTGTAGTTTTTATATTATAATACTCAGGAATTATACATAAAAATCAACACTCAGATGTTAAGAAAAGCGAATGATGACATTTAGCAACTGATATGTTTGAACAGCTCATGAACAGCTACATAACATATAGTACAAGCTACCAAATATGCGTGCGGTAAAAATACACACAACTGTTCAGTATTTGTGTACACAAAACCTTTGCAGTCGCAATAATAGGTACCTACTGGCACACTTTATAAAGCACACGATACAGGAAAAACATAACAAGACATTGTCACTCAGAATAAAATGGAAAATATAGAAGTAGTGTATTAAGGCGGTTGGGGTTAAACAATAAATATATGGGCTATTATTGCGGATTGCGGATTGCGGATTGCGGATTGCGGGCGGATGGAACAAGTGCGGCACCAGCAAAAACCACGAGCTGAAGACCAAACATTTGCGGGGTGAGTCTAGGTAATGTAAGTCATATAATATACGTAGTTTATAATATTACCAATTAATTACAGCAACCACACCCACGCAGCTGCTGATAGCAACCAGCAAGCGGAGAAGCTACATAGCTTCAACACGAAGTAGCGTCTGGCGGTCCTGGGACCTCGGACCGTTAGGGGCAGAGCCACCACAGCTACATAGCTTCAACACGAAGTAGCGTCTGGCGGTCCTGGGACCTCGGACCGTTAGGGGCAGAGCCACCACAGCTACATAGCTTCAACACGAAGTAGCGTCTGGCGGTCCTGGGACCTCGGACCGTTAGGGGCAGAGCCACCACAGCTACATAGCTTCAACACGAAGTAGCGTCTGGCGGTCCTGGGACCTCGGACCGTTAGGGGCAGAGCCACCACAGCTACATAGCTTCAACACGAAGTAGCGTCTGGCGGTCCTGGGACCTCGGACCGTTAGGGGCAGAGCCACCACAGCTACATAGCTTCAACACGAAGTAGCGTCTGGCGGTCCTGGGACCTCGGACCGTTAGGGGCAGAGCCACCACAGCTACATAGCTTCAACACGAAGTAGCGTCTGGCGGTCCTGGGACCTCGGACCGTTAGGGGCAGAGCCACCACAGCTACATAGCTTCAACACGAAGTAGCGTCTGGCGGTCCTGGGACCTCGGACCGTTAGGGGCAGAGCCACCACAGCTACATAGCTTCAACACGAAGTAGCGTCTGGCGGTCCTGGGACCTCGGACCGTTAGGGGCAGAGCCACCACAGCTACATAGCTTCAACACGAAGTAGCGTCTGGCGGTCCTGGGACCTCGGACCGTTAGGGGCAGAGCCACCACAGCTACATAGCTTCAACACGAAGTAGCGTCTGGCGGTCCTGGGACCTCGGACCGTTAGGGGCAGAGCCACCACAGCTACATAGCTTCAACACGAAGTAGCGTCTGGCGGTCCTGGGACCTCGGACCGTTAGGGGCAGAGCCACCACAGCTACATAGCTTCAACACGAAGTAGCGTCTGGCGGTCCTGGGACCTCGGACCGTTAGGGGCAGAGCCACCACAGCTACATAGCTTCAACACGAAGTAGCGTCTGGCGGTCCTGGGAACTCGGACCGTTAGGGGCAGAGCCACCACAGCTACATAGCTTCAACACGAAGTAGCGTCTGGCGGTCCTGGGACCTCGGACCGTTAGGGGCAGAGCCACCACAGCTACATAGCTTCAACACGAAGTAGCGTCTGGCGGTCCTGGGACCTGGGACCGTTAGGGGCAGAGCCACCACAGCTACATAGCTTCAACACGAAGTAGCGTCTGGCGGTCCTGGGACCTGGGACCGTTAGGGGCAGAGCCACCACAGCTACATAGCTTCAACACGAAGTAGCGTCTGGCGGTCCTGGGACCTGGGACCGTTAGGGGCAGAGCCACCACAAAGAAAGCACTTTATGCCGAAGTAGATATTTATTGAAAGCGATCATTCGCTTCACTCGTTGGCAATTAAATTGTGTTCGGTCAATTTGATCGCTTTGATAACGATTGTTCGATACGATTCGATGTATATTCTGCTCTATACAATAGTATATAGAACTTGGCATAGCGGAGCAGTACAATCGGATATATTATAATGCATTTATGAATCTTCGACATAAAGGTCGCAGTCACTGGGCCTCCCGCATATACACAGTCACACTCGGTCACAAAGGGTTCTGCACAAGATTATGGTTTTTTTTTTCATCCACATTTTGAATTTTTTTATTATCTGTAATACGTTGAAAATTTCAACTCTCTACATAATTATAATGATTCATGAGGTACAGCTCGCTGACAGACAGACCGATGGACGAATAGACGGACGGACAGCGGAGGCTTAATAAAGGTTTCCGAGATCACCTTTCCGGTACGGAAACCTAAAAATTGCCGAATTAATTCATGTGAAAATGTGTGATGTATGCTGTATGTGAGGATATCCCATACTAATGTGTGATGTGTGCTGAATTATGTGAGGATATCCCATACTAATGTATCACCTATTTACTTAGTATAATATATTTCGCCATAGTTTTTTTAATTCAGTTAAACTTTTACAAATATTTTTGAATCGTCAAGTTTTACCATTAACGTTGCCTCTTATTGAAATTAAATAGCAAGTGTTTCTGTTTGTTTGTATGTATTGACACACTTTGCCGAATGATGTTATACTGTCGCAGTTCAAATGTTTAATATAATGATTAAATACTTAGTCAACTTAGCTCGGAAATAATTGGCATGAACTCGAGATTCAGTTTAATCAGAGTTTAAACTCAGCGGAGCCTAGAATGAAAGCTTGTATATTGTAATTACGTATCTTATATTGTAAAATTATAATAAACCACACCACATAATTATTATTTATTTATTTATTTATATTTACGTAGCACGTAGCGCCGCGCCGTAGCTGTCGTAGCGCTGCTACATCACCGCTACGACATGCAACTAAATTACAATTTAACTATGTTAGTTTTATAATCTTACAAGTTTATTACTCGTAGAAAATGTGTACGTACATTGTTATACAAGGGTGAGATTATGGAAACAGAAAGATATTATATTTAGTCGGGTCAATGTAGCCGGCAACCGGCAACCGGCAACCCGCAACCGGCAACCGGCAACCGGCAACCGGCAACCGGCAACCAGCGCTCACTGAAATAGTTTAGTAGACATTACGAGCGCCACGTAACTGTCACAAAGAGAAAATAAGCTTTTGCTGGTACTTAGTACTAAGCTTATTTTATTTGTATTTTACTCATGTGAAGAGTGCATAGACATCTTCTAGGCAAGCGCGCTCCGTCTTAGGACGCGTCATCACTTGCACCAAGTCTGATTGCAGCCAAGTGCTAGTCTATATTTTAGTTAAATAAAAATTACTATTTTTTATACACTGCTTGTAAATATTACATCCGGTATATTGAGTTAACCTAAATATATAAAAGGAAAAGCTGACTGACTAACCGATCTATCAACGCTGAGTTCAAACTACTGGACGGATCAGTTAGCTTATCGTCGTTTATGTACCAAACTAACAATTTTTGATAACTATATTCTTAAGATTAAAACGACGGTATTAAGTATCGATACAAGACAGAAAAACTAATTGTTATCTATACTCGTAGAGAGGCGACCCTCTTGCACGAGTACACACTACACAGTACACAGTACACAGTACACAGTACACAGTACACAGTACACAGTACACAATACACAATACAATAGACGCCGATATCGAAATCTATTGCTTTCATTTCCCTTGTCATTGTCACACTGCTGCGAGGACGTGTCACCGACAGCGAGTCCTCTTGTACCCCCGTCCCTCTCCTTCGTTCCGTATTCCTCAGTACCTCCTGCTCTATCCTTCCTTAGTCGAACTAAACACTATTGCTTTCAATGTCTCGAGAAGCAGAGAAATGTTCTTCTCAGTAAACTCGGCGTTCCGAAACACTACCTCTTGTAGTCTTGAAATACCATTACATTAAAATCAAAATAATTAAGGAGATGACCACGAAACACGCAACGTAGGTGAAGTTTCTTATGCATGGCATACAAACTGTGTCCTCTGTTTCACTCACATGACGTACCGGCGTAGGAAAGCGACAAAATACATGAAACAGGCGTTTTGATTACATCATTTTTGAAAAAAATAAGTATCTACAATAATAAATTGAATAATTATTTTTCAAAAACTTTTGCTGTAACATTCAAAGTCTTATAATAATTTCGAAATCGCTACTGTTTATTGAATGCTTATTCTACTCCGTATTCCGAACGCCATAGTGTGGGATGTCGTATTCCGAACGCCATAGTGTGGGATGTCGTATTCCGAACGCCATAGTGTGGGATGTCGTATTCCGAACGCCATAGTGTGGGATGTCGTATTCCGAACGCCATAGTGTGGGATGTCGTATTCCGAACGCCATAGTGTGGGATGTCAGTGTCCGTACATTTTTAATGATCAAATTAAAATTATGTACTTTATCAATTTCAGTTTTATGTAAAAAATGGGTAGCATAGTGTCCATAAAATTAATTAAAGGGATTCGTTTGAATCCACATAGTTAAATATTTAGGTAAATATAATTTCGTTGCAAGTAAATGTAGCACTTATATAGGCTTGCACAACTCCGTGGAATACAGCCACTATCGTATATGTGGCTGTTTTCATAAAAGCTTTTAATACTCTTGCGACTGCATATGCCGATCACAAAGGACATAACCTCACTTATGTCCCGATAGAAACGATTCAGTTCCGGTGAATATAAACTTAAATAACATTATTTGTAATGATTACTTATTTTTATTTTTTTATTTTTGTTTATTTGAAAGTAATCAACAGCGTAAATACATAATTATTATTTAAATTTAAATCTAGGTATAACAGAAGGCCAAAAGAGATTACTTAAAATTATAATTAAACTATTTTAACAGAATAGAGTTAGAATAAATGTAGGTATATACAATAATAAAATAAAATTACAACAGTGTGTGTATGATTGTGTGTGTGTGTATGCGTATGTGAGTGTGTGCTTATGAGTATGTGTGAGCGTGTGTGCATGTGTGTGTGTGTGTGTAAATGGGAGTGTATGATTGCATGCATATTTAGATGTTAGCTACTTTTTTTTTTTGTTTTACGATGATAGTTTCTTAATTCCTTTTTAAATTTATTGTTTGATAGGTAAAATAAGTCAAACTCAGCGAACTGATTGTTATAAGTACGTACCAAGCGTGGAATTATAGAATTTCGCGCATAATTTGAGTTAGATTTGGGAACATTTAGAAGGCGCGTGTGACGCGTTCTTAAAGGTTGAGCATTAAATGAAAAGGCTGAGAGTAAGCTAGGACAATCGATTGAGCCGGTTAAAATTGCTTGCAGTAACAACATATCACATTGTTCCCTTCTATGTTCCAGTGAGCCGATACCGTAGTGAGTACACGCTTCCTCATAACTATTAAATTTTTTAAAGTCTTTAAAAGCTAAGTATTTAAGAAACTGCCTCTGTATGGTTTCAAGCCTATGGGCATATATTATGTATTGAGGCGACCAGATATTACACGCATATTCTATAATACTCCGGACATACGCGAAGTAAAGTGTTTTTATGCATTCCACATTACTAAAAGAACGGGTTACCCGTTTGATGAAACCCAATTGTTTGTAAGCTCTATTTACTACCATATCAATATGGACATCCATTGAAAGTTTAGTATCAACTTGGATACCCAGATCTCTAACGGTAGTCACTCTGGGTAAGTTTGTGCCATTGATTATGTAGTCAAATTCAATTATATTTATTTTACGAGTCAAAGTTATATGGTGGCACTTTTTAACATTAACTGAGATCCTGTTCCTTGCGTAGTATTCTGTCAAGGCATTGAGGTCTTTTTGTAATTTATAACAATCTTCAATGGAACGTATTTTGGCGAAAACTTTTTTGTCATCCGCAAACATTAAGTATTGCGCATGGTGGAAGCAGCTTCCAATGTCAAATATATAGGCGTTATATAAAAGGGGGCCTAGAATGGACCCTTGAGGTACTCCTGAGGGTATAGTCACGAAGTCACTTCTAGCACTACCCAAGACAACTGCTTGCATATGGTTTTTAATGTATGAAGTGAACCACCGGAGCAAGCTCCCATTTATGCCAAGTACACTTAGTTTTTGAAGTAGGATAACATGATCTACACGGTCGAATGCTTTTTCGAAGTCCGTGTAGACCACATCCACTTGACATCTGTCGTCCATGCTCTGCAGTACGTAATCCGTGAAAACAGCCAAATTTGTAACGGTAGAACGATTCTTCATGAAACCGTGCTGTTCATATGGAATAGATCTAGTTATAATGGGGCGTATATGTCTGTAGACCACTTTTTCAAATAACTTACTCATCACGTTCAGGATTGATATAGGTCGATAATTTTCTATTTGGGTTTTTGATCCGCTTTTGTGTATGGGTACTATATGTGCTTCTTTCCATTTGTCAGGGAAACTGCTGAAGACATTAATGGACAGGTTAAAAATTATGGAGAGCGGTATAGCTAACTTGATAGCACACTTATTTAGAAAAACAGGTGGAATGCCATCACTACCCGCTCCCTTATTAGTTTTTAAAGTTTTCAGCAGTTTACAAACATCATCTTCACTTACAGTAATTTTACAAATGGTTTCACTGTGGTTCATATTTATAGAACTTGTTACATCGTACGAGCTAGCCGGTTTTACAAAGACACTCTCAAAATATTGACTGAATCCGTTACAAGCTGAAGTTTCATCAGAGTAAGTAGTATTACCCAGAGTAAGCTTAGTGGGATATCCTTGTTCACTATTTCTTAGGGATTTTGTATAAGAAAAGAGAAGTTTAGGATCTTTACGGATATAGCATTGCATACGCCGAGTGTAAGAGGTGTAACACTGGCTCTGTACAAGTTTTTGTCGAGCCCTGAGTATTACAAACTCGTCGTAATCGCGAGGGTTTCTACTTTGTTTCCATTGCTTGTGCTTTTGAAGTTTTTCTTTCACTATATGAGATAAAGACTTAGAGTACCATACAGGGAAATTAGATTTATATTTAACTTTAACTGGGACAAATTTATTTATGGCATCATTTAGAATGGAGTAAAAAATGTTTGTTATTTTATTAATTGAGTCAGCTACTAGTACATCGTGCCAAATAATTTCTGATAGGTATTCATTTATTTTAACATAGTCCCCTTTATAGAAATTGGGCCTTTTAACGGGTTTCTGGCGAGTATTATGAATAAGTAGATTTGAAAGATTAAATTCCAGACATGGATGATATACGTCTTCTGTAACGAGAGGATTAGGGCCGTGGTGAACAACAAAATCAACATTGCTAAACAAGAGGTCTAAAGTATTACCCTTAATGTTCAAAATAGTATTATGTTGTGCCAAGCCAGAAAGGTTACATATGTCTAAAATATTTAAAAAAGCATTTTGTAGTTCCACTGTGCCACGTTTTTGTAGAGTGGGGCCGGAATCGGTCCACGTAACATTCGATAAGTTAAAATCGCCAGCTAAGATTAAGTAGTCATTGGCGTGGGTTGACAGAATTTCAACGAGACTAGAGGAGATTGACTCAAGTCGAATTACAATTATTGAACAAGTATACTATAAGCCCCTTCACGATAACCCTAAAGCCCTTTACCAACATTGTAAATTTTAAGATTGCAATATGTCATGTTCATTAAAATAAAACCCATAAATGCTCCCCCGGAAAGTAGGTCTTTTGTAATAGTGTCTTTATTCGTATGATACGAGGCCATCTTAGGCCGCATCATCGCTGGTCTATACATTTAAAAAAAGGTTCATGACACACAGCTGAGCATTCTGTGCGTTGCGCGCAAGTGTAGTATAGTATAGAGGCACTGACCTTTGATGAGATGCGCGGCGAGCACGAGCGCGGCGGTGAAGGCGTGCAGCCGCCACGCGCACGCGCACATCGTGCTCGCGCCGCCTGCGACAAACAAACACACTACTATACGACAAGAACAGCGTTGTGAGAGAGCTGCGACCAGCTGCACTAGAGCCAAGCTGGGCAGAGACTTAGTGTTGGAGGGTGAGCACTGAGCAGCTCGCATACTTTAGATGCATCCAACATTCAGCCAACCTCCTCTATGGCAGGCAGAAAATAAGACGAAAAAAGTAAGAAACCATTTTTTTGCGTAGTTTGTATGCGTTTTACTTAAAGCCATTCGGGCGTTGATCTGATATGTGTAGAGCCTCTCGGCCAACTATTGCAGGGTCGCAGTAAGCAGTCGGCGATACCAGCTGCTCAGCCCGAGCGCCCAACTCGCCCAAACTGTCGTATGACAAGCGCCGCTATCGCCGTCTTAGGGCACGCACGCACGCACGCACGCACGCAGCGTATTATAACGGCTTCCTACGGTTCGTGATTGTACGGATTATTACGCACGGTTGACGAGCACCGCCCTGATGAGTTGAGGAGTTCCATTATCTATCTTCGAAGATGTTCATCAGACCTTCACCAAATTTAAATGGGACCAACTTTGAAGTATACCCTTTCAAACAAAAAAGAAATTTCAAAATCGGTCCAGGCGTCTTCGAGTACTCCGGTAACATACATAAAAAATAAAAAAAGATTCCGACGAATTGAGAACCTCCTCCTTTTTTGAAGTCGGTTAATAAAAATAGATCTAAATAGCCTTGAATTTAAGTCAAAAATTCAATGCCACTGATTTTATTTTCGCAACGTTTCCACTTGGAGTGCTGGTTGTAGATGCATAGACAAACTTGAGCTTTAAAACAAGGCATTTAAAATCCAGTTTACTATGAGGCGGAAGTGTTTCGACACTCGAATCAACGTTGGTGAGACATAAAATAACGTTTAAGTGCGGAAACCAGCCCTGAGCGAAGAAGAAGAAGAAGAAGAAGAAGAAGAAGAAGAAGAGACATAAAATGTCGTATTAAGCGTACGGATAACCACGCACCGCGCACAAGGCTCGGACGATCCCTCTTCCCATGGTGCGGCGGTGCGGACTGACCCGCGGCCGTCCGCAATAGCCATGGTGCGGCGGTGCGGACTGATCCGCGGCCGTCCGCCGTCCGCAATAGCCGCTAGGGAAGCCGCTCTGATAATCATCTACCTGCCCGTAATTTTAAGCCAGAAACACACTTGCACGAAGGTAACTGTGTGATCACGTCACGTTGAAAACAAAATTTAAATCAACAAAATCTAAATTTATTTATTTTATTGGGACATTTTTTTATATGTGTGGTCTCTATTTTTTCCTCAGACATGATGGTCGGAGACTTTTGATAGCTGACATGTCTTAATTTTTTTCATATGGGACAATTACTAGTGTGTCCTTATGCTATGTCTGTGACTCTGCCAGCTTCGAAATGCAGATTGTACTGAAATGACCGTCAAAAAAATTCAACAGTTGCTCTTTTCAAATCATAGAAGTTAAAATATATCTACTAAGTGAGTACATCACATTGTGGGAAACTGCAAGCTCTGCCGGTTTCTTCCACTAGCACTAACTTTGTCACTAAGGAACTTATCAATTATTGTATGTATAGCCTCATATTATGTGTATTTTCACTTTTTATACGAATCTTAAATTTGTGTAATGGTAAATCTAAAAGTTCTTGCCGTATCCGTTAGTAAGATATTGTTTTCATAGTTTCCTACGTAGACGCAGACGGCAGAACTGTCCATGCGTCCCGCTTATCGCCCGATACAAGGTACAAAGGTAAGGTAAAGCTGCATGCACACTACCGTATATGCTGTACCTACCGCTGCACACAAGTAGAACACTAAAACACCTCTTAAGGCCAATATTTATGTATAACAATTAACATTGACTTTTTTATGTGCTTCCTAAAGTGTAATTATGATTTTATAAAGCAAGTCAAGTAGCAATAGAAGGTTAATTGAGTAATAATTTACTCGACACAAAAACAGAGGTCGAGTTTCTTACAGTTTTATGTAAAACTATTATCTTTCGACCTTTGAAAGTAGGAAACTATATTAATTAATCGCTCTATTTGTAATCAGCAACAAAGTAACCGGCCAAGTTTACTTTGTAAGAAAATAATCTTTGAAAATCTAATTATAACGGTTCCAATAATCCTGTATAATGCCTGTTGTAACATAGACAAAGCACACTGCCTTCATTACGCAACTCAATGTTCACGCGCCACTGAGCTAAGCACGAGATTATCGCGATAAGTGTATGCTCCTTACAGGAAATGGATATTTGTCGGCAAAGGGATCAGACTCTCCGGCTATTGCGTCTGTGTGCGATGTCTCGACGGCTGCGAGCTTAGTACAAGATTGTTCAACTTACCAACGTTGATAGAATTCGAGCATCGAAACACTTCAGTGAAAAAGTAAAAAGGGTCTTTATTGCCTTGTTTCAAAGCTTAAGTATTTTATATCTACAGCCAGCGCTCCAAGCGGGAACGTAGTGAAATTAAAATGGACACTGACGTTATTGTATTTTAGTTGGCCATGTTCACAAGTTCAAAGTTCGAAGTTGGGTGTCTCTCTGAGGGGCAAAATCCGTAGCAAGGAAATCCATAGGAGAATCAAAGTAGCTGATATAGATCAGCGAAGCAGCCAGCTGAAGTGGCAGTGGGCAGGCACGTCTGTCACAGAACTGACGGTGGGCGTCTTCTGTAGTGGAAACCGCGTGCCAGCAAGCGCAGTGTGGGACGATCCGCTGAACTGACGAAGAAGGTAGCGGCTAGTGCATGGATTAGGTGGCGCGCTCTCTGCGAGGCAAACAGTTGATCGTTATGGTGTTTCGTTTCTCGAAGCTATCAACGTCGGCGAGGTGTACAATCTCATACTAAGCGCAGTGTCGGCGTCTCGACGACGTCTCAACGTCTCAAGTCTCGAGCACGTGTAATTACGTCGCTGTGTGTACTGAGGCGGAACTCGGCATGTGCTTTGTTGCTGGCGGAAGGCACATAGCGGTGGGCTCCGGCAAATGTGGAGTGGAATGAGTGAATCTCTACACACGCAAAAGACACTGTTGGCATTGTAGGTAACATATTATATTGTGAAGGGTTTTAGTAGTTTTTAATGCCTATAAAAACAAAAATTAAGTATACACAATTTCATGTTACCTCTAAAATATATAAAAAATAAACTGCATGACTGTTATTAAATACTAGCTGCCCAGGCAAACTTCGTACCGCCTAACAGAATATTATAAAAGAAGAATTAGCGAAATCGGTTCAATTACTGTTCTCGAGATTTGCGATCAGCAACACATTCAGCGATTCATTTTTATGTATAGAGAAGAAGAAGAATAAGATTCCCTTTGACGTTGACGCAAAAGTCGCCGAGTGTTGATCCTAAATTTTAGCAAAACCTATTACTCCACTTTTTCATATTACTTTATTCATAAACCAGTTTTTACTACTATAGTTTATCAAAACTTGTTTAATTTCAATCAAGCTTGGTAACAGAGTAGAGCGTGGGCGTCGGTTAACTTGGGGGTCGTGTGTTGCGCCGATATCCGGCGCTAATGAACGTTGATCGCCGCACGATACCGCGCGGGGTTACTTGTTGTTGGTAACCTAGCCACCCTACATTCATGCCCATCCAAAGGTGTTTGTCTGTCTGTCCACGTGCCACGGGACAAATGTCTAGGCTCGTAGACGAAATGAGTAACAAACCTGAAATATTGGTATTTGGTGTGAAACGTTGAACCAAATACTGAATTAGTAGTTAAATTAGATAACTTTTCAGGGGTGTTCCCTCCCATCCCACAGAAACCGCAATGCTTTTTCTTACCCTGAATCATGAATGTTCAAGCTAAAGCTGATCGTTGTCTATGGTCTGGGTGATCTCTCTATACTTGACATAATTTAATGCAGATAACGGATACATACCACGATTGATATGGTGTTTTTATTTGTCGACCCACTTCGGTCCCGTCGTGACACGACCCGTGCAGTTGGGTTAAATAGTTGGGGAAATATCAACAAATAAAAACATTAAATTAATCGTGGTATGTACCCGTTATATACATTAAAATATGTCGTTAAATTACGAAATAAGCTTAAAATCAATACTCTCTGCTTGAGTCAGATTTCTATTCCACAAGACTGGTTTTGTGCCCTATAATAATAATTGGCTAGTCTGCTGAGATTGGCTACCGTACCTAAGTGAAACTTGGACAGAAGGAAATGATAATGGGAGGTAAAATGATAAATGCTTAATTTGAGTCTCGCTTCGTGAACATTTCGTAACAAAGAATGCAGAACACAGAACATTCGTCAAATGTTTACTTTGAGAACAAACTTCGGTACACCGTTTTATCCCTTTAGAGGTTGGATTTACCGAATTCCATTTTCTCTGCTTGGCCTATATTTTACTGAAAGTTTGTATTTACATCATTCGCCCTTCGTGAGCTGAACACATTTTTGATTTATAAGGTACCAAAGTACTTCAGAAAAAAGTAATTCAGAAATTGTAATTCCTCGTATCGTACATTGTAATTCCTCGTATCGTACATTGTAATTCCTCGTATCGTACATTGTAATTCCTCGTATCGTACATTGGATTTGGAATCAAGTTTACAGCATGAAGTGGTTCGTTGTTATAGAATACAAACCGCTCAAGAGCGAGTCGGGCCTTATACTCATACTCATACTCATACTCATACTCATACTCATACTCATACTCATCATACATCATATTATTTTGGGTGTACGAAATATTTCTTTTCCGAGCTAGAACATTGCAATAAATCGTGAAAGAAAACTCCAAAAAATGACCATTTGGTTTGATCACAGCTTACAAACTAATTTATAAATCGTTGATTTCAGTATTTGTTATTTAAAAATGTAGTATATGATATAACACAATACACCGAAATTTCATATTCCTAACTAGTTTAGTTTTTGAGAATATAACCTCCGTCATAAAATAGTTGGCGCCCATTTCCTTAATTTTTAAGATAAAAAATAATAAAAAAGATAATCGTACTTGAACCAATGAGTTCTACTAAACAATGATACCCCACATGCTTATAGTAAGGAAAAAACATTCTCGGCTCCTTTCTCATGTGTGGGAGCGGACATGAAAGTACCGGAAATTCCTGGTTTTTAGTGGAACAAAATATCGAACATTCGGTTCACTTTGTGTTCGTCTGTGTCCCTTCAGATCATTTGTGTCGTCTCGCACATTGCCGCCCGCCCTCCGCCGCCCGCCCCACTCGCCACGACAACAGTTTTACGACTGTCCTAATCTGTGGACTGTATTACTACTAACTAACTAACTCCCTACACGCGGAAATAGGTGACTTTTAAACGTAGTTAAGACTTAATTTACGACTGTCGTTAATTACTATTCATTACCAAAAATAAACTCGAGTGGAGGTTAGGTACATTAGCTAGTTTTACCAAGTTAAAGTCCCTACAAATTACCTACAGTATAACTTGAACCGTCCGAGAGAGTTATTTTTGGAAACGATTACAATCTAAATGTTAATTGTACGTAATTACTTCATTGTGGGAACTGAAGTCAGCCACTCATTCTGTCTATTCAAAGTATTAAAGGTTTTTATTCCAAGTTTTTCCAATAGAGAGTTCCTCATTATCGTGATCAACCCATGACCGGCCCATTACTGAGGAAGGGTTTCCTGAAGAATGAGATAGGTTTAGGCCGTAGTCAGCCACGCTGATCAAGGATGGATTCTCGTACTTCACTTACATACATGTGCAACACGTGCGGGTTTCCTGACGATGTTTCCCATTACCTACCGTTAAAGCAATGATATTATTTAGTTTTTTAAAATGCATATACCCACCTAACTCCGCAAAGTTAGATGTGCATGCCCGGGATCGAACCCCCGGCCTCCCGAATAAGAGGCCGACGGAGCCGTCTTAGCCACTAGGTATATGTTGCAGCTTGTAGCTGTACTCCAGCGCATAAATAAACAAGTTTTGCTTGAAACTTAAATAAGGTTGCTTTATTCGCAAGTTTACGAGCGCAACTTGGTTTTTGCGTTATATGAAAATATCGCTCTTTGAGAATATTGAATCAAGTTTGTTGTAGAGGTGGTTAACGTGTAATTAGTGTGGACGCAATGCTGGCTGCTGTCTGCTGTCTGCTGTCTGCTGTCTGCTGTCTGCTGTCTGCTGCCTGCTGTCTGCTGTCTGCTGTCTGCTGTCTGCTGTCTGCTGGCTGCTGTCTGCTGTCTGCTGGCTGCTGTCGGCGTCGTTCTTCCTAACTTTCCTTTTGCACTCAAACTTTACAACTTACCACTGAAACTGCTTTCACCCCGAGCATAATTCATTTTCGAAATGTTTTTTAAACAAAGTAGCTTTATTATTTCATTTTGATTGACTCATGGCTTTTAGAGTTTAAGTATCTACCATTGATTCGAAAAGCAGGCTCTACTAAAAAGACGCAGCAACAAACTCCGTGGTTGCAGTTTTCAAACATCATCAACCGATAGACGCTTCCTGCGACTTGTTTGAGGTCACCTGTCTACCTAGCGGGGGTCTGCCAACGCTGCCCTTTCTGGTGCAAGGTCACCATTCTAGCACCTTCGGCCCCATCGTCTATCGGTGTTTCGAACGATGTGCCCTGCCCACTATCGCTTCAGTTTCGCAGGCCGCGAAGCAGCCGCCTCGGTTACTCTGGTTCTCCTTCGGATCTCTTCATCTTTGAGTTGACCACGTACTGTGATCACTTGTTATCAAACGTGTGAACATATTATTATTTCGGTAGCACTCTGTACTGTGTACCAACATGATGGAAACAAAATTGGTCTGTAAAGGTATGTGAACTACAAACGTGACACAAATTGAAGACAAAGGCACTATGTGTTTGTATTTTTGTCACTGCTCTTCGTCGAGGGCGGGCGGGCGGGCGGGCGGGCGGGCGGGCGAAGAGCGGGAGGGCAGCTGATTAAACTTCAGTGGACATTCCTTCGCGCAATGCATTTCGTTTGCTATTCCGATGCTCATACCATGTACTACCTACTTCCAATACGCTATACAATGCCGAACTCGATAAGGTCCGCGCTAAACAAACACTTCAGACAGTTATCTATGTAGAAATGTCTTGTGACCACATTTGAGATTTATTGAGTCTTTTAAGGACTTGCAGATCTTTTTTACTTCCACGAAAAGTTGGTCCTTGCCTGATGGATGGCGTTTGAAGGGATTTGGCAGATTTTATTTAACCCTTTTCTGTCTGTTTCTAAGTGGCATTGAACCGAAACGCTGAATCACTTGGTACTACGGCTTTGCATGTTATGTATTACTTGCCACGGCCCAACTCTATCATCAGCCTAGAGCTGAGCCAATTTTAAGCTTATAAATGGACTCATCCGGAATTAATACCTGAGAACTCCCACATCACATAATAGTAACAACACACTGATAGCAGTCGAGCCTGCTGGCTGTCTGCTGCTCACGACTCTGTTGCTGCTGGTCCGCTCTGTTGGCGGTCGCACTGCAACTTGTCTGTTCTGACGTCAGCCAACCTGATGCACTGCAGAGACGGGGCAGCCCCATAAGAGCCCTAAAAGCATTCTTGTATTGCACGCGTTAATTGAATCCATGGACTGCATGTAGTGATTTATTTAAATTGTTTTAGTTGTTTTGGATACCATGCTCTTATTTTGATGGCCAAAGTTAGTAAGGTCGCACCTTCATCAGAATAACATTAATTGTTGAAGCAATAAAACCATCCACATTTAGTTTATAAAGCTCACGCTTATAAATAGAAGATGATGCAAGGTTTAGTTAGAGCGACTGCAGCGAGCCGCAACGTGCCTACAGTTGCACGGCGATGAGTACGCGCCATTGTGCTCGATATGTTTTATGTTTTACATCTTTATGTTTTATGTTAGAACAATGGCGGAATGCGCCGCGCTCAGGGAACTAGGCTCCGCATCACTGGAGTTTACGAACAACGCCATTTTAGCGATGACAGCTAATTCAGATTTGTAGCAACGCTACCTGATGCCCGTGGCTTCGTCCGCGTGGACTGAAGTTGTAACACCCCTTCAGAACTCTTTCATTTTCCGAGATAAAAAGCTAACTAAGCTATCTTCTTGCCAAATTTCATCAAGTACAGTGAACAGATAAAATATAGAGACAGGCATATAGATACACCGACACATGGATGGAAGTTCTTACCAAAATCCACACTAGTTGTGAACGTCTAGAATTGCGTATGACCTTTGGGCAGACTTTCCGAAACATTATGAACCTTAGTTATTTTCAAACGGAAGTAAATGTCAGCCAGTTCGTAGTGTCATGTTCAACTATTTTTTGAATTAAAATTGATACCTAATTATGTAAAAAAAATAGTTTTGAAACCTAAAAATGTTTTTCGTCACTTAATTGCTCCCCGCTTTGTGTCGAATTGCTGTATGAGAATGAGAGAATAGAGCGTGTCCGGTGCTCACACACAGACTTGTGCCGGCTATAATGCCCTGCACAGTGCACAGTTGGTCAATCTTCGTTAAGATTAAGTAGTGGAGAACATGGCTGGCAAGCGAACAAGCCAGCAAGCGAGCAAGCCAGCAAGCCAGCAAGCTATGCGGAAAAGTGGAGTACTTCGACCTAAAATATATATAAGAGGATTCGGTTATTTAGATTTTCATGGCAATGTACTATCTGTTGGCAAACCAATAAAATAAAATAAAATAAAATAAAATAAAATGTATTTTAGTAGTTTCTGTTATAGATTCGACAGAGCGTCGTCCTGCGAGCTGCGAGCCGCACGGCGTACGTGCGTGTTCAATATGAGCGAGCGGCAAACGTGCCTTATCTGAATCTTCCATCTTGTGTTTGGGATGCTGCGATAACTTGCTTTATATTTCAAGAGGACGTGGAAAATTGTCCAACGAATATACAAAACCATTGCAATACAACTACGCAAGATCGTGCTTTGACTGACACGGTGAACGCTAAGTACAGTCCGTTCAAAATGAGAACTCACTCGCCATTTTAACTCTATGTGTCAACTGTCACGTGTCCGTTTTTGACATGACAGTTGACACAATATGAAGTTAAAATGGCCAGTGAAATATCATTTTGTACGCATTATACAGTGAATAAATCTATCCTTCTCACGTGTTATGATTGGTTCCGAACTCATAAATAAACAGTTGTCATTTTCATTATCGCAAATTTAAAAGAGTTTGTGTAAAGTTTTAAAACTGTTTTGAATAAGTATCTATGTGTATCTGTACGAACTGAATAGCTGAAAGTGTTTAGCACGGCGCGGCGCGTGGGGGTGGGCGTGGGGCCAGCGCTGGAGTCATCGGTCAATGACTCGGAGTGGCAGCGACGTACGTTGTTACGTACACAGTACACATGGCCATTGTGCCGACGAATAGACCGAAGTTTCACAATCCCTTCCATTATTACAAAAAACTGAATTGACAAATCAAAAGCAGCTTAAACAGCTGTGTCTGAAACCTTCAAATTATTATTGTAGGGTTTTTGGATAAGCCTCTTCTAACAAACGATTTTGAGGAATTCCAACGGGATCTTTATAAAAGTTAAATCCGCGTGGACGAAGTGGCGGTGATCAGCTAGTATAAATATATCTAGGTAATGCCCGCAACTTCGTTCGCGTGGATTAGGTTTTTGAAATCCCGTGGGAACTGTTTGATTGGCAGACTACGTGACTCTCCGGGTCAGCTCCAGGTAGTGTCCGCTCCAGGACCACCATGGTAGCCTCAGTAGTCAGTTCCATCGTCAGCACAATACATATATGTTAGTGGTGTTGCGGGTAGACTTACTGTTACTGTCATTTTAGGTTTTGCTATTTACCTACTGACCTATTGTTCCGATGGAGTCTAGTACAGTAAGTTCTGTTTAGTAGTTAGCAGATTTGCAAAGTGACGCCTCTTTCTATGAAACGCTTAAATGTACTTACTTTGAACACAGGTAGGTACCTACGTTGTATTTTTATCACGCTTTAGGTATCTTATTAAATTGTATTTATTTTATTTAAAAAAAGGTTTAAAATGTAATATTAAAAACGAAATCAAGCAACTGTTTATTTAATAAAAAAATCAAATGAATGCCCTAGAGAAATCAAAATAATATTTACTCCTAAAATAATGCAGTAAAAACGTTTATCCAATATATTGTTTTTGTTTACGTAAAATGAAAAAACATTGCGATCGGGAACCCTTTGCTCAATGTTAACGCTCAGTAGGTTTAGTATGAGATTTTACATCTCGCCTACGTTCAAAGATTTCGAGCGTCGATACTTTACAACATCAGAGTAAAATAAATCTTAGAAATCCAACATCTGACCATCAAAAAGAGTTATTTATTACCTATTTTGAATAAATCATTCGACTTTGAAAAAAAAAAAGACTTTCACCGTCTTGTTTTAAACTTTAAGCTTGTTTATACATCTAAACTCACTGCTATAAGTGGTTTAGGTTAAGCGTTTAATTCTTTAGCTGTATGACATAACAATAAATTGTACTAAATATACGACTTTAAAACAAATTACATTGAGCACATTTTACTTTGACGTCACATTGCTTGTTATAACATATTAAGACGTGGTTATTATAAAGTTAATGAATTTCTAAATGACAAAGTTGCATGGATACGTTCAGCTTTGCATTCAGCAGCTCAGAAGGTAGTGTGATAGCTTTACATGGCCATGCATTGCATATTTAAGTCAATTATGTAAAATTTTGCTTTTTTTTAAGAGCTACTACTGAGTTTTGAGTTGGTCTTTTCAGTAGTATCTGCTTTTCGAACCGGGCGCGGCGGTAGAGTCTTGACTTATCATAATCGGCACATGCTGTCCTATTGAAATAAATAAATTCATTACACTTGGATATTCTCGAAATCTATGAACGTTGTCGAGATGTGAAAACTCGTACTAATTGTACAGTTAATAACACAGTACCCGTAGTACAAGATTTTACGTCTCACCAAACCAAACCAAATTCGAGAGTCGAAATACTTCCGCGTTACAGTAAACTGGATCTTAAACGCCTTGTTTTAAAGCTCAAGTTTGTCTACACTTCTACAGCCAGCGCTCCAAGCGGAAACATTGCGAAATTAAAATCAGTGGCATTTAATTTTTGACTTCAATTCAAGGCTGTTTAGGTCCATTTTACTGTAACGCGGAAATATTTCGACTCTCGAATTTGGTTTCGTTTGTTGAGACGTAAAATCTTGTACTACGGGTACTGAACGAATAATATTCAACTGACGAAGGTACACAAAACGTCAAACAGCAACTCGGTGGGCGGCGGCCGGTGGGCGGCGGCCGGTGGGCGGCGGCCGGTGGGCGGCGGCCGGTGGGCGGACACATAACGCACATAACGGAAGACGCAGTATTGGAAGACCCACTAGGTGGACGGTTGACATCAGACGAGTCGCGGGGAGCCGCTTGATGGCGGCGGCGCAAGACTGTGGCGTGTGGAGTGTCTACAAGGGACCCATGTCCAGCTGTGGACGTCTATCGTTTGATGATGATGATGTTGACGATTTTGTGCAATATTTGATGTTTATAGTCCTGACATTTGAAGGAATCGTACATTGAAGCTGTAGTAGGTAAGCTCATAGAGTAGTCACACACAAGTTGCGCGTAGGCAGTAGTCACACACAAGTTGCGCGTAGGCAGTAGTCACACACAAGTTGCGCGTAGGCAGTAGTCACACACAAGTTGCGCGTAGGCAGTAGTCACACACAAGTTGCGCGTAGGCACGGGCAGCGGGCACGGAGTTTAAACAAGAGCATATTTGAAATAAAACAAAGAAATGAAGCTGCGGAAAGGGCTCTATTACATTACATTTACGAATGTAAATTTTATTCCTACTGCCATTTGTATAGAGCTTCTTATACTATGCGAGTATTTTACCACAGCGATATTATATTTTTATTAAAAAAATCGTATGCAAATATTAAAAGACCAGATAGATCAAAACATCTAATAGGAGTCTTTTTCGAGCACTCCCAAGCGCGTTCCATACAAATGAATTTTCATTTTTGAATTTTAACCTTTGATAGGCTCAATGAAATTTTTAAACACGCCCTAGAAACTAACATTTATCTTTGTTTTTCTGAAAATATTTAAGTTATGACTTTAATGCTCAAGTAGTGGAAGCACCGCGCAGTATTATATCAATAATAAACCTTTAGGTATTTTTTTAAATATTAAAGATTCATATTAAATATGGGTTCAAAGATTTGTGAATAAATAATAACAGGAACTTATGGGCCCGAACGAATGTCAGCTGGCACTATTCTTAAAACATAAAAAGGCATAATGTTACTATCGTGTCGTTCAATAATTATCTGACGTGTCATCAGATGTCGTGCTGTATAAACAGCTCGCGAGGCATCGTCTCATCACAGTCGTTTCGTTAATTAACTTTTGTGCGGAATTTATTGCGATACAGTTAATAAGGGCCCCTTTGACCTGGACCCCTAATTTATTGCTTTATTCCAACCGTTCTCGTCTCGTCATTTAAGCTTTTGTTCGGTGCCTTTTTAAAACGTAATGTACGTTTTTATTGTCGCTTTTTACATGCATGACAAGTTAGATATAATTACAATCCAATATTTTCTTTATTTTGATGAAATTCTGACAGAATTTTCATGAAAAATAAACGTGTTCACAGGGTAGAAGAGTTTAATTGTAAAATGTTGTTTTATGAAAAATTTAACTGCTAAATTATCTTGCTGGTCTATTTTACAGTAGAATGTACTTTGAAAAAATCAAGCATAACTTTTAAAGTATTTAAATAAAATGTATTCAGAGTTCTTTGTATCTACTCGTTATAGTAGAACCGTGAGATATGGCCGTCCAGTAAAATACGTGATATTATAATAAAATAGTCTCATAGATGAATGAGTAAAGGTAAAAATTAATTACAAACGTAGAAAGTAATTTTTTTGCCATTATTTGAACAAAAACCAACACAAGCTGGCACATTTAGAACAAATGAAACAAAACTGGCGGAACTTTTTACATGTTCGCCAACATCCTACATACAATATTGGCTCCGAAATAGCCGAGTTGTGCAAATTGTGTTTTTTCGTCCAAAACTTTTAACTGCCAAAGTTATATCGAGCTGCGGCCTTCCCTGCGACTCGAGACAAAACATCCACGACCGTGGTATGTGGTGCCACGCCACACTCACACAAACACCTACAAGCAAACCATTTTATGTGTAACCATATCAAAATACCTAGATTATATCCTAGATATTAATATGAAATACACCATGTGTAGAAATGCCAACAGTGATTGAAATGTATGTACCTACTGTAATCGCCGAAACTATGTACGCACATAAGTTCCGAACGACTGCACGGGACTGCACGGGACTGCACGGGACTACACAGTTCCCGCGGGACGCGGACGAAGTCGCGGGCAACAGCTAGTAAATACACACAACAACAAACCTGCTTATCGTCCGGCGACTAATTGCACCTACTATTGTACTAAACTACAACACAGACAAAATAAAATCAATTTTTTTTAAATATACTTAACTTAAAAATATGAATTATGCAGCTGTTACGAAGAATTATTTGGTACGGCAGCAAATTTTCATGATGAAAGTTAGCGGTTGAATTAGAACTTATCTTGAGCTCTTTCCGGTCGTATCGGATTGCCGTCCTATCCGACTATGAGAGTGATTCTGATAAGAGGGCATTTTGAACTGACAGTTTCATCTTAATCGTTCAGAAACTTTTCTGTGTCGGTGATCATTGTGTCTTACATAAACAAATAAATAAAGAAATTAACAGCAGTAGGGAAGAAAAGAGTTTGATAAAAACCCTTTATAAATGGTTACCTGAACAATGAAACAAAGGCAGATATTTCCAGTCTTGTATAAAATAGGCTGAAAAAGTCACAAACAAGCCTGTGCCCTGTGCCCTCCAGTGCCCTGTGCCCTCCTGTGCCCTGTGCCCTCCTGTGCCCTGTGGGCCGCGAAGCATGAGCTTGCATAAAGATGCCCCCCCCCCCACCTTCCCTTTGAACATTGTAACGTCAGCCCCACTGGCCTGCGCCGCCGGGGTGACTAACATTGTAACGTCAGCCCCACTGACGTGCGCCGCCGGGGTGACTAACATTGTAACGTCAGCCCCACTGACCTGCGCCGCCGGGGTGACTAACATTGTAACGTCAGCCCCACTGACGTGCGCCGCCGGGGTGACTAACATTGTAACGTCAGCCCCACTGACCTGCGCCGCCGGGGTGACTAACATTGTAACGTCAGCCCCACTGACGTGCGCCGCCGGGGTGACTAACATTGTAACGTCAGCCCCACTGACGTGCGCCGCCGGGGTGACTAACATTGTAACGTCAGCCCCACTGACGTGCGCCGCCGGGGTGACTAACATTGTAACGTCAGCCCCACTGACGTGCGCCGCCGGGGTGACTAACATTGTAACGTCAGCCCCACTGACCTGCGCCGCCGGGGTGACTAACATTGTAACGTCAGCCCCACTGACGTGCGCCGCCGGGGTGACTAACATTGTAACGTCAGCCCCACTGACCTGCGCCGCCGGGGTGACTAACATTGTAACGTCAGCCCCACTGACCTGCGCCGCCGGGGTGACTAACATTGTAACGTCAGCCCCACTGACCTGCGCCGCCGGGGTGACTAACATTGTAACGTCAGCCCCACTGACCTGCGCCGCCGGGGTGACTAACATTGTAACGTCAGCCCCACTGACCTGCGCCGCCGGGGTGACTAACATTGTAACGTCAGCCCCACTGACCTGCGCCGCCGGGGTGACTAACATTGTAACGTCAGCCCCACTGACCTGCGCCGCCGGGGTGACTAACATTGTAACGTCAGCCCCACTGACCTGCGCCGCCGGGGTGACTAACATTGTAACGTCAGCCCCACTGACCTGCGCCGCCGGGGTGACTAACATTGTAACGTCAGCCCCACTGACCTGCGCCGCCGGGGTGACTAACATTGTAACGTCAGCCCCACTGACCTGCGCCGCCGGGGTGACTAACATTGTAACGTCAGCCCCACTGACCTGCGCCGCCGGGGTGACTAACATTGTAACGTCAGCCCCACTGACCTGCGCCGCCGGGGTGACTAACATTGTAACGTCAGCCCCACTGACCTGCGCCGCCGGGGTGACTAACATTGTAACGTCAGCCCCACTGACCTGCGCCGCCGGGGTGACTAACATTGTAACGTCAGCCCCACTGACCTGCGCCGCCGGGGTGACTAACATTGTAACGTCAGCCCCACTGACCTGCGCCGCCGGGGTGACTAACATTGTAACGTCAGCCCCACTGACCTGCGCCGCCGGGGTGACTAACATTGTAACGTCAGCCCCACTGACCTGCGCCGCCGGGGTGACTAACATTGTAACGTCAGCCCCACTGACCTGCGCCGCCGGGGTGACTAACATTGTAACGTCAGCCCCACTGACCTGCGCCGCCGGGGTGACTAACATTGTAACGTCAGCCCCACTGACCTGCGCCGCCGGGGTGACTAACATTGTAACGTCAGCCCCACTGACCTGCGCCGCCGGGCTGACTAACATTGTAACGTCAGCCCCACTGACCTGCGCCGCCGGGGTGACTAACATTGTAACGTCAGCCCCACTGACCTGCGCCGCCGGGGTGACTAACATTGTAACGCCAGCCCCACTGACCTGCGCCGCCGGGGTGACTAACATTGTAACGTCAGCCCCACTGACCTGCGCCGCCGGGGTGACTAACATTGTAACGTCAGCCCCACTGGCCTGCGCTGCCGGCATAGGAGCCCTAGCGAGACCAAACTGTAATAGCTATAGTAAGCGACAGGTCGAGATAGCGACCGGGGTATGAGGCGGGGGGACGCCCCGCACACCCGCTCGTCACCCGCGCTCGCCCGCACCGGGTTAGCGCGGGGCTGTGCGGGTGTGCGGGGCGTCCCCTCCCCGATTGCCATCTCGACCTGTATTATACGTTTGTGTGGAAAGCGTTGGGCTTTCTATACAAAAGTAGTTTGGTCCTCATTTGGTCCTCATGTTATTAATTAATTAACTCAATGTACAGATCCTTTAACCAGTTTTGACGAAATCCGTCACAGATATAATCTACTTTTGTGCCACAATATTAATCCACACGGATAAAGTTGCGGATATCATCTAGTAATTGTTAAAAAAACCATGTTCTTAGTTGTAAAGAATATAGACTTTCTCAAATAGTGATCTTAATATCGATCGGCGGCTCGAGACACACCTTGACCCAAATCTCATGGCGGCGCTTTTGTGTACACCCTACAGCCGTGTGACCTTCACCATAACTACCACTACGAATTGAAAATATCTGCTACTTACTTCTTAACTTGCCTACATAATTATACATAAGTATCAAACTTTTAAGTTTTACCAAAAGCAAAGTTGAATTTTACACTTGCCTTAAGGAAAAACATCAAAAATATAAGAATGCACAAATTTAATATTAAAAGTTAAAACTCAATAATGAATGAGTTTATGTTAGTTCGCGGCACAGTAACATAACATAACTAAATATACAAATTGCTGATCATTTTCCAAAACAATATCCCATTTAGGATAGACTGGATGACCACGACTTCGAGTAAGGCAATCTCTTGAAGATTTTTTGATTTTTGGGGATAAATGGTAAATACAGGTTCAGTGGTTCAGCGGTTAACGTGATATTATAGTCAGAAAGATGGACACACAGGCACACTTACAGTTTTTAAATATATTATTAAAAAAAAATGAAAAAAAAAAATTAAAAAAATTATTTATGACTTCAAGTAGAAATTAAATTGATTAGGTACAGGTTCATAAATGAAGCTAAATCACTCAATAAAGTGTTAAGTGTATTATTGGTTTTGGAAGTTGACCGATCAATGTAAAGGGGACTATGTGCTATGTCGGAGAGGTGTAGATACAACATTCCCTCTACAACAGTCTCCGGCCGCGGCCCGAACAACTACTACATTACACCATCATATTATAATATACGTAACAGCGGAATATATTATAACAATATCTCATATGAATAACAGACAAATAACATGATATACTATAGTATAATATATCCCTTCTGTCTATTATACATCTAAATATTATATAAAAGTAATGATCAAGATTATCAATTTATTTATTGAAGTTAGTTTAATGAATTGGACATTGTTTGACTCATCCGATGTCACGCGATTTGTGGCGGGTCAGCCATTTTGAATCAATTTGTATAAATATGGGTGTTTGGCCCTTTTGAAGGATTTAATGTCTTATGCCTGTGTTGCATTTGCACACCTGCCGCCCTCCTCTCTCAAACCTCTCCAAGTCCTACAGAATAAGTTTATGCGTACGGCCACTGGCTCCCCGTGGTACATGCGCAACGTGGACCTCCACAGAGACCTCCAACTCCCGACAATAGCTCATTACTTTAAACAGCTTTCCAAAAATTATTTTGAGAAAGCCATTAGACACCCCAACCCCCTAATAGTTGAGGCAGCGACTTACACCCCTGACCGAAACGACCCCCCAGATAAAAGACGCCCTAAGCACGTCCTTAATGACCCCGACGATCAAATCATGACCGACAATGCACCCTATCTCGTAGGGCTACACAATTCAACCTCATCACAGCGTCTTCGCCGGCGAAGACGAGGTCCCCGATTTCTAACGTCACCCGGACGTGGGCTCACGCCACGGCCTCGGGGGCGTACGGACTAACCAACAAAACCGACAACTCAACCCATCCCAACGTCATCCTAAGCCGTGGTCCGAGCCTCACAGGAGGCGCCCTTAGGAGGACGTTGCCCCCCGACCTCTCGTATTATTTCTTCGAGCCCTAGGGCTCACCCCCAGGCGGAGCTTCGCGCTCGCCAACCCCCCCGGTGACGCTGTAGCGGCCAGTAGGGCCTACGCAGCATAGTCAATCCGAAACAACAAAAAAACCTTTTGAAGGCAGTCTCGCTCTGACTCGAGACTCGACGACTATTAAATATTTTTTGTGTTTAGGTCGCTATTCCAATCAAGTGGTTGCAATAAGCATTTGTTCCCCAATCAAGTTAATATTTCAGTTAGGTTAGTTTAAGGACTAAAATTCTCGATAAGCCTCTACGCGTTGTGATCCATATCCGGCGCAAGTTTAATATGAGAGGACATTTTTACTAAACTCATCTAAAATACCCAATGATTTGCCTGCTTTTCTGACTGAATCTTTTAGTTGATTGCTCTATATTCAGATGAGAGACAAATTACTACAAACTACGTTTGTGTGGTGCTCACTACGAACAAACCCCTTTTAAAGGAAGAAACCTCCTTAAGAATACTATTAAGAAATTCCTTCCTAAGAATGTTATCAAAGAAGCGACTCGTGTGCATTGTTGTACGCTTAACATTTCAGCAGCGCTTTACCCGTCGTCGTAAATGTTTTCACTCACAAGCACTCACAGAACCTGTAAAGCGCTGAAATCGCTTTTGGATACACTAGACGTGCAGACAGGTTTGGAACCGACCCGTAGCAACACCAGCCGAGCCGACTACGCACCACCGCACGGGGCTGTACGGGGTGCCAAGCTGATGTAGCAATGGGCACTGGGCAGGGCGCAATGTTACAACACCGATACACGTTGGGGTCTCAAGGTGCTAGAATGGCGACCTCGCACCGGACAGCGCAACGGAAGATCCCGCACTAGGTGGACAGACAACATCCAAAGAGTCGCAAGGGGCCCGCTGGATAGCGCAAGACCGTGGTGACCGTCTATCGGTTGATGATGATGATGATGATATAAACTTTTATCCCTTATTTTTAATTCTTGATTTTTATAAAATGACGGACTTTCATACGAACTAGCGACCCACATATTTTTGAAAATTAGATAAACTTTTCCCAAAATCCTTTCTTTATAGTGGTCGTGGAAATTACTACCTACTTACCTATCAAAATTTCACAAATTTCAAACCCCTATTTCACCCCCTTAGAGGTTGAATTTTAAAAAAATCCTTTCTCAGCGGATGTCTACGTCATAATAGGTAACTATTATCTGCATGCCCAGCCCGATCCGTCCAGCAGTTTGAGCTGTGCGTTGATAGATCAGTCAGTCACCTTTGCCTTTCATATATTTAGATAATATATTAAATATTTGGACTAAACTAAGAAAACGAATTAATTTAGTAGAAACACGAACATTTCTATGAAGTCTCACAAGTTACAACTTCAGGTCTCAAGTCCGTAGCAATTACTCTCCAAGACCTAGATGTAGGTAAATGTATAAACGGGCAGGGGGGAGGTGGGCCATGTGACGTCACAGCTAGCATGTGAAGCTAGCAAATAACACTTTTATATAACCCAAGAACTTTTGTAAATAAAATAAGCTCTATATATTATGTTTGTATCATCTACAAACACTTTTTTTAATAAAAACTTTGGCCATTTTTCAAACGGAATGTTTCACGTCGCATTTTCCCAAACACGCTATGTATGTGAATAGTGCACAAACATTTGTACATCGTTTGTTTGGTACACAAACCAAAAGAAACTTAATAAAACGGCCGTACCTTTTTGTCAACGTACGTTTTTAAACTAAAAAAATAGGTATCTCTTTCTATATAGAATATTTGCTGTCTAATTTTATTTATGTTTGACTAAATGCAAAGAAACTTTATGCAAAGAGAGTTTCATCACTATCATCATCATCATTATCATATTGCTACAGTTGAGCATATAAAACATATATATATATATTGGAGGGTCGATATTGAAAGAGTTCTTACTGTCTGTAGACTCCGTGAAAAGAAACGTATGAAGGAAGCTTTACTCTACGGAAGGTAGCCATCTTTATTTTAGTTGTCAGAGTTGGACTTTGACACGCACGCATTTTTGTTGTTGTTCAAAATTCTCTCTCGCGTTAAATTAATTAAGTATCAGATTATAGCTTAGCTAATTTTTATTATTTGAGATAGGTAGGTAGTTTCTTAATCGTGATATTTAATTCGGTGATTGTGATATAGTTAGAACAGTAATTGTTCGATGCTAATGTACATTGTGTTAAATCGTAACAACTAGTGCTATCCGCTGACTTCGTCTGCAAAGCACTATTAATAATGTTCGCGTAGTTGTTTGACGAATATGGAATAGTAATTATTGGTGAATATTAGAGTAATTCGTGAGTTAACGTTTGGCTCAGTGGATAGATTATTATAAGGACATCCGTTAAGGTTATTTCTGCAAACCTAGTAATTTAGAGTGTAATTGGAGATATACCGGCAGTTGAGATAATGATTAGTTTGAAGTGATAGTTTAGTGTGATAGTAACTTGAAGTTAACTTTGATAGTAGGTACCCGCTTTAGAATCGTATAACCCGGTTGGTAAAGAATCATTGATGACTCTCGTGTAATGTTGAAATGGATTAGACAATGAGTTGCCCATGAGATCGAATAGCTTACATTCTACCTGGTTTCTGTTGTGATCGCTTATTTGGGTGGATAGTAGTCGTGGCGCGTGTGGCGCACGATGCTATGGTGTTCTGTATGCAGATGTGCACAGAGTGGAGAAGGTAGAGCTATTGCGATATTCTGAATTAGTAATGAGAAGTCAATTATAAGATCTAGATCGTAAGAGAGTCAATGCAATGATCCTTTTAAGAGCGTTCATGAAGTTGTGATTGATTACCTTGAGATGATTAGATAACGGAATAGGTCGTGACTTGATTGAGAGGTTGCAATAGCAATTGCGCCCTAATCACACGATGTAGTGTTTAGCTCAGGCTAGCTAGTTTAGAGTGAGGTGAGGGGTCACTGTGAGGGGTGGTTGGAGGCGACCTAGGTAGGGTTAGGTTAGGTTTACCTACGTTACGTTACGCTAGTGGTTTTCACGTGTGATAAGTGAGTATTACAATGATTGTAATTGAAGGTAGCTCATGTCATTTGATAACAAAAGAATATAGTTAGTTCAAATACAAGTGGCCTGATTAATTTAAAGAAAGTATCCTGACTGATCCGATAATTTGTTTACAGTACTGAGAACTATTTGTAAAGAACATGGATTAAAGTACCTACTTATTAATTACTACCTTCTGATGTCGGCTAAAGATCAATAATAATTATCGGCCATCCTCCTTGTTCTCCGACATATACTTACATTGAGAATAGAAACTAAATATATAAAAGGAAAAGGTGACTGACTGACTGACTGATTCGATTCGGCTAGCCCGTCTGTGAAAGCTTTAAAAACAAAGTAGCCACAGCTAAAAAGATTCATAGATACTAAAAGCGTATAACTTAGTAGTATACTCATAGTTCAATTTTGAGTTCAAATATTTTATTTATTACTTTCCTCTGAAAGCTTTCATCCGGATTTATTTCGATAGTATCTTGTTTTTCGAAAATAATATTGTTTATGCAATTTGTAATATATTTCCGCAAAACCTAATATCCTGCAGGGAACCAGCCAGCCGGGAAGATTTCACGCACCAAGATATACAAACTTCCATCGTTCTAAACTCTACCAAAAGAGTACATAAATCTAAACTGCAAATATTTGTTCATATTCTATGTTGGTGCGGTAAACAAACATTCAATAATTTGCAAGACTTTCCCCGATGCGGCTTTACGACGCTATTATACAGATCGGATCGTAAATTGTAAAATTTTCGCACCCCGATATCAAGATTCATGAGTCATAAATAATAAACGAGAAACAAAAATCCCTTTTAACATGTATACAGTTTATGGCGGAGCTTGTGCCCTGTTGTCTGTTACCACGCTAACATATTACCCAGGACAAGTATCTGTTATGGCATTTAACTCAGCACAGTATTACTACACAGTGTCCACTCTTCTAAGTAAAAGGCTTTACATGTCCAATATTTCGTATTCATTTTACTGTTCAGTTCCTAATTGAAGGAAAATAAAAATTATTTATGACACAAGTGCAGTAAAAGGAAAAATACATTTTTTTTTTTTTTTTTTAAATCTTTTATTAACAGGCCTTTACATTTATGTATGTCAGCCTGAAAAATACATTTGAGCACAAACATTAAACAGCGTTAGAAGTGTAAAATTAATCCAATCAATCCATACTACTGTGATGTTGTCGTTGGAGGTTCCGTAGAGTGGATAGATGTGTAAATCAAACACGTGTGAGCTGTTCTATGTCCCGTTTATTACTGCTACTCAATACTAATACATAACCCCACTGCATTTCCGATTACCGATAAACAAATATATGAAATCTAACCCTTCACATACTAAAGCATAATTAGGCTCGAAAAAACTCTGCTAAATTTATATCTTGCTCCTCCTTTTGCTCAGACGCTGTGACGTAAGCATTTCCCTGACGGTGATTATTATTTGAGTTGCCTCTATAAAACCTGGTGTTATTTCTTGGGTATCTGGACTGGTTGTAGTACCTCGTAGGTGTGGTCCTAGCACGATAATTATAGTTATAATAACCTCTCCTTACCTGTGGTGTGGGCTGATATGCGCCTCGGTGAGGGCCACTCGTACGGTGGAAGTTTCGACGTCCCCGACTGTACCTGGGGTAACGAAATGACTGATTCCGGCCTTGCGAATATGAGTAGACCCCGTTGTTGGACGATGTCCCGGCGGTGGCCAGCTCCTCATCCTCCGCTGCGCGTACTGCGTCTTTCAACTCGCTGTAATTCCTGGCTGATATTATGGTGCTCAGCCTTCGGTTACGAAGGCCATCCGCAAACCTCTTTATTGCTAGTTTCTCGTTTATAGGTCTCAATATATCACGTGCCTTCTGATTTTCTTCGGCTTGTGATATGGTGAGGCCTATAAAGAGCTCCTCCAGCTTTTCACCATAAGCGCTAATAGACATATTGTTCTGTGTTAAATTGTTTATTTGGGACAGCAATGAATTGGCAGACTTTTTTGTAAGCAAATATTTTTTCATGTCTGATAGCAAATTGTCAATAGTGGAATATTCGGAATTAAGTTTTAATTTCGCGGTTTTTGATAGTCTAGTTTTTAATATAAAAGAAATTAGCAACCCCTTGCTGTCCTGACCTTTTAGATAACTGCTATACATTTCGATGCTGTCTATTATCTGTTCTATATTCTCTTGTTTACCATCCATTACCGGGATTAAAGTACTCGCCGTTTTTAGGTCGAAGTTATCCATTTTTTCGACTGATGACTTATCATAGCTTAATATTTTAAGAAAAGTTTCCTCAATGTTTTCACACAGTTTTTGTATGACTAATGATGAATATTCTAAATCCTTTTCATTTAATTGCGTGATAAATGTTTTATAATTTTCGTATATTTCTAACGCTTTTCTTACCTTGCTTAATCCTATTTCCTCTAGCCTCCTATCTGGTCCTAATTTCCTAATGCTTACTCTTAAGTACTCTAATTCACTATTTATATTACTTAAATGTTTTTCCATTAAGTCTATACACTGTCCATTTTCTCAATAGTTTTTACAATAAATCTATACTGTTCATTTTCTCACCGCACTTCCCGCACTTTACGCACTTTCCGCACTTTACGCGCACATCACTTTAATTGTCACACATTATACTCGACTCTCCTCTCGATCTCCTCTCGTAGACATCCGCTCCTGCAGCCTCCTTATAAAGTCCGCTCTCACTCCTTCATTAATCCAGTTCCTGTGGCATTGTCTGTATTTAGCAACTCCTATAAAAATAGCTGCTGCGCTGCATATCGCCAATATTGCTGCCATCATTATATTGTTTGTGTACATGGGGTGGTCCATGTTGGAGTCTCCATTTTGTGATATCACCTCTTTGTTCTCGCATACACACTTGGAGCACTTTGGTCCCATTTTTGTAATTATTTTAATGTTATTCCCGACACGTGTTGCTATCGCGGTGCGAGCGGCCGCTACTCCCCGTGCAAAAGTCCGCTCGCTGTCACGGTCGCCATGTGATGTTGTCGTTGGAGGTTCCGTAGAGTGGATAGATGTGTAAATCAAACACGTGTGAGCTGTTCTATGTCCCGTTTATTACTGCTACTCAATACTAATACATAACCCCACTACACTACATCCATACTGTTGTGGTAACACTATCAGCAAAATAATCACTACCCGTATTATAAACCCGAAAGTGTGTTTGTTTGTTTGCTTGTTTAATTTGTTTGTTGGTTTGTCCTTCAATCACGTCGCAACGAAGCGACGGATCGACGTGATTTTTTACATGGATATAGTTTAAAAGTGATAGATTTAGATAAGCTACTTTTTATCCCGGAAAATCACAGAGATCTCACGGGGTTTTTAAAAACCTAAATCCACGAAGTCGTGGGCATCAGCTAGACTAACTGTTTATAAAAAGTTACTACTATATATGTATATAAAGTCCTCATGTTGTAACCTCAAGTAAGTATGACTTCCGACGCGGCACATCGGCTTGTTCATTTGGAGTGTCTGATATATTATGTATTATAGAGAACAAATGTGACGTGTCTCCGGCAAGTCGTTTTGGTGGTAACACTAACTTGTAGCGGGTGTCGTCAAAGGAGCCGGTAGTGGAGGGGCGGGGTAGTGGGGTAGCGGGGTAGCGGGGTAGCGGGGTAGTACACCGAAGCCCCCGGGAAAACTAAAAATGTCAACACAGCATGATTTACAACGAGACGATTTAATACTGCTGAAATAAATTCATTTGGTGGTAGTTACTACTTTATCGTTTATGGGGATTCGCGCGGAAAAGCATCGCCATTAATTATGTGGTACAAATACTGGCATAGCAACACATTGTCGCACAGCAGGTCGGCATGTTCCATGTGACACGCCACTTCACCCCACTCCACCCTGTCCCAATACCTGGAGGAGGTCCATTGAAGCAGACCTTATGAGTGAGACTCTCGTGGAACCATGTCAAGGCAGCAGCCAAAGATAGGGACACATGGAAAACAACTGCTGCTAAATTAAGTTCTACGAGGGAAGAAAACAACTCCATCATCATCATATATCCTACTTGCTAATTACTTTACAAAATGAATGCAAATCACGAGGTGTTACATAGAGAGGTTCGACGAAGCCGCCTAGACAGAGCAACCGTGTGGTAGGTGCGGGACGAGCGAGCGTGTCGAAGGGTGGCGTCGGTCTACTGTGTTACAGGAGGTGTTACATAGAGAGGTTCGACGAAGCCGCCTAGACAGAGCAACCGTGTGGTAGGTGCGGGACGAGCGAGCGAGTCCAAGGGTGGCGTCGGTCTACTGTGTTACAGGAGGTGTTACATAGAGAGGTTCGACGAAGCCGCCTAGACAGAGCAACCGTGTGGTAGGTGCGGGACGAGCGAGCGTGTCGAAGGGTGGCGTCGGTCTACTGTGTTACAGGAGGTGTTACATAGAGAGGTTCGACGAAGCCGCCTAGACAGAGCAACCGTGTGGTAGGTGCGGGACGAGCGAGCGAGTCCAAGGGTGGCGTCGGTCTACTGTGTTACAGGAGGTGTTACATAGAGAGGTTCGACGAAGTCTCCTAGACAGAGCAACCGTGTGGTAGGTGCGGGACGAGCGAGCGTGTCGAAGGGTGGCGTCGGTCTACTGTGTTACAGGAGGTGTTACATAGAGAGGTTCGACGAAGTCTCCTAGACAGAGCAACCGTGTGGTAGGTGCGGGACGAGCGAGCGTGTCGAAGGGTGGCGTCGGTCTACTGTGTTACAGGAGGTGTTACATAGAGAGGTTCGACGAAGCCGCCTAGACAGAGCAACCGTGTGGTAGGTGCGGGACGAGCGAGCGTGTCGAAGGGTGGCGTCGGTCTACTGTGTTACAGGAGGTGTTACATAGAGAGGTTCGACGAAGCCGCCTAGACAGAGCAACCGTGTGGTAGGTGCGGGACGAGCGAGCGTGTCCAAGGGTGGCGTCGGTCTACTGTGTTACAGGAGGTGTTACATAGAGAGGTTCGACGAAGCCGCCTAGACAGAGCAACCGTGTGGTAGGTGCGGGACGAGCGAGCGTGTCGAAGGGTGGCGTCGGTCTACTGTGTTACAGGAGGTGTTACATAGAGAGGTTCGACGAAGCCGCCTAGACAGAGCAACCGTGTGGTAGGTGCGGGACGAGCGAGCGTGTCGAAGGGTGGCGTCGGTCTACTGTGTTACAGGAGGTGTTACATAGAGAGGTTCGACGAAGCCGCCTAGACAGAGCAACCGTGTGGTAGGTGCGGGACGAGCGAGCGTGTCGAAGGGTGGCGTCGGTCTACTGTGTTACAGGAGGTGTTACATAGAGAGGTTCGACGAAGTCTCCTAGACAGAGCAACCGTGTGGTAGGTGCGGGACGAGCGAGCGAGTCCAAGGGTGGCGTCGGTCTACTGTGTTACAGGAGGTGTTACATAGAGAGGTTCGACGAAGTCTCCTAGACAGAGCAACCGTGTGGTAGGTGCGGGACGAGCGAGCGAGTCCAAGGGTGGCGTCGGTCTACTGTGTTACAGGAGGTGTTACATAGAGAGGTTCGACGAAGTCTCCTAGACAGAGCAACCGTGTGGTAGGTGCGGGACGAGCGAGCGAGTCCAAGGGTGGCGTCGGTCTACTGTGTTACAGGAGGTGTTACATAGAGAGGTTCGACGAAGTCGCCTAGACAGAGCAACCGTGTGGTAGGTGCGGGACGAGCGAGCGAGTCCAAGGGTGGCGTCGGTCTACTGTGTTACAGGAGGTGTTACATAGAGAGGTTCGACGAAGCCGCCTAGACAGAGCAACCGTGTGGTAGGTGCGGGACGAGCGAGCGAGTCGAAGGGTGGCGTCGGTCTACTGTGTTACAGGAGGTGTTACATAGAGAGGTTCGACGAAGCCGCCTAGACAGAGCAACCGTGTGGTAGGTGCGGGACGAGCGAGCGTGTCGAAGGGTGGCGTCGGTCTACTGTGTTACAGGAGGTGTTACATAGAGAGGTTCGACGAAGCCGCCTAGACAGAGCAACCGTGTGGTAGGTGCGGGACGAGCGAGCGTGTCGAAGGGTGGCGTCGGTCTACTGTGTTACAGGAGGTGTTACATAGAGAGGTTCGACGAAGTCGCCTAGACAGAGCAACCGTGTGGTAGGTGCGGGACGAGCGAGCGTGTCGAAGGGTGGCGTCGGTCTACTGTGTTACAGGAGGTGTTACATAGAGAGGTTCGACGAAGCCGCCTAGACAGAGCAACCGTGTGGTAGGTGCGGGACGAGCGAGCGTGTCGAAGGGTGGCGTCGGTCTACTGTGTTACAGGAGGTGTTACATAGAGAGGTTCGACGAAGCCGCCTAGACAGAGCAACCGTGTGGTAGGTGCGGGACGAGCGAGCGTGTCGAAGGGTGGCGTCGGTCTACTGTGTTACAGGAGGTGTTACATAGAGAGGTTCGACGAAGTCTCCTAGACAGAGCAACCGTGTGGTAGGTGCGGGACGAGCGAGCGTGTCGAAGGGTGGCGTCGGTCTACTGTGTTACAGGAGGTGTTACATAGAGAGGTTCGACGAAGTCTCCTAGACAGAGCAACCGTGTGGTAGGTGCGGGACGAGCGAGCGTGTCGAAGGGTGGCGTCGGTCTACTGTGTTACAGGAGGTGTTACATAGAGAGGTTCGACGAAGCCGCCTAGACAGAGCAACCGTGTGGTAGGTGCGGGACGAGCGAGCGTGTCGAAGGGTGGCGTCGGTCTACTGTGTTACAGGAGGTGTTACATAGAGAGGTTCGACGAAGCCGCCTAGACAGAGCAACCGTGTGGTAGGTGCGGGACGAGCGAGCGTGTCGAAGGGTGGCGTCGGTCTACTGTGTTACAGGAGGTGTTACATAGAGAGGTTCGACGAAGCCGCCTAGACAGAGCAACCGTGTGGTAGGTGCGGGACGAGCGAGCGATGTCGAAGGGTGGCGTCGGTCTACTGTGTTACAGGAGGTGTTACATAGAGAGGTTCGACGAAGCCGCCTAGACAGAGCAACCGTGTGGTAGGTGCGGGACGAGCGAGCGAGTCGAAGGGTGGCGTCGGTCTACTGTGTTACAGGAGGTGTTACATAGAGAGGTTCGACGAAGCCGCCTAGACAGAGCAACCGTGTGGTAGGTGCGGGACGAGCGAGCGTGTCGAAGGGTGGCGTCGGTCTACTGTGTTACAGGAGGTGTTACATAGAGAGGTTCGACGAAGCCGCCTAGACAGAGCAACCGTGTGGTAGGTGCGGGACGAGCGAGCGTGTCGAAGGGTGGCGTCGGTCTACTGTGTTACAGGAGGTGTTACATAGAGAGGTTCGACGAAGCCGCCTAGACAGAGCAACCGTGTGGTAGGTGCGGGACGAGCGAGCGTGTCGAAGGGTGGCGTCGGTCTACTGTGTTACAGGAGGTGTTACATAGAGAGGTTCGACGAAGCCGCCTAGACAGAGCAACCGTGTGGTAGGTGCGGGACGAGCGAGCGTGTCGAAGGGTGGCGTCGGTCTACTGTGTTACAGGAGGTGTTACATAGAGAGGTTCGACGAAGCCGCCTAGACAGAGCAACCGTGTGGTAGGTGCGGGACGAGCGAGCGTGTCGAAGGGTGGCGTCGGTCTACTGTGTTACAGGAGGTGTTACATAGAGAGGTTCGACGAAGCCGCCTAGACAGAGCAACCGTGTGGTAGGTGCGGGACGAGCGAGCGAGTCCAAGGGTGGCGTCGGTCTACTGTGTTACAGGAGGTGTTACATAGAGAGGTTCGACGAAGCCGCCTAGACAGAGCAACCGTGTGGTAGGTGCGGGACGAGCGAGCGAGTCCAAGGGTGGCGTCGGTCTACTGTGTTACAGGAGGTGTTACATAGAGAGGTTCGACGAAGCCGCCTAGACAGAGCAACCGTGTGGTAGGTGCGGGACGAGCGAGCGAGTCCAAGGGTGGCGTCGGTCTACTGTGTTACAGGAGGTGTTACATAGAGAGGTTCGACGAAGCCGCCTAGACAGAGCAACCGTGTGGTAGGTGCGGGACGAGCGAGCGAGTCGAAGGGTGGCGTCGGTCTACTGTGTTACAGGAGGTGTTACATAGAGAGGTTCGACGAAGCCGCCTAGACAGAGCAACCGTGTGGTAGGTGCGGGACGAGCGAGCGTAGTCCGAAGGGTGGCGTCGGTCTACTGTGTTACAGGAGGTGTTACATAGAGAGGTTCGACGAAGCCGCCTAGACAGAGCAACCGTGTGGTAGGTGCGGGACTAGCGAGCGAGTCGAAGGGTGGCGTCGGTCTACTGTGTTACAGGAGGTGTTACATAGAGAGGTTCGACGAAGCCGCCTAGACAGAGCAACCGTGTGGTAGGTGCGGGACGAGCGAGCGAGTCCAAGGGTGGCGTCGGTCTACTGTGTTACAGGAGGTGTTACATAGAGAGGTTCGACGAAGCCGCCTAGACAGAGCAACCGTGTGGTAGGTGCGGGACGAGCGAGCGAGTCGAAGGGTGGCGTCGGTCTACTGTGTTACAGGAGGTGTTACATAGAGAGGTTCGACGAAGCCGCCTAGACAGAGCAACCGTGTGGTAGGTGCGGGACGAGCGAGCGAGTCCAAGGGTGGCGTCGGTCTACTGTGTTACAGGAGGTGTTACATAGAGAGGTTCGACGAAGCCGCCTAGACAGAGCAACCGTGTGGTAGGTGCGGGACGAGCGAGCGAGTCCAAGGGTGGCGTCGGTCTACTGTGTTACAGGAGGTGTTACATAGAGAGGTTCGACGAAGCCGCCTAGACAGAGCAACCGTGTGGTAGGTGCGGGACGAGCGAGCGTGTCGAAGGGTGGCGTCGGTCTACTGTGTTACAGGAGGTGTTACATAGAGAGGTTCGACGAAGCCGCCTAGACAGAGCAACCGTGTGGTAGGTGCGGGACGAGCGAGCGTGTCGAAGGGTGGCGTCGGTCTACTGTGTTACAGGAGGTGTTACATAGAGAGGTTCGACGAAGCCGCCTAGACAGAGCAACCGTGTGGTAGGTGCGGGACGAGCGAGCGTGTCGAAGGGTGGCGTCGGTCTACTGTGTTACAGGAGGTGTTACATAGAGAGGTTCGACGAAGCCGCCTAGACAGAGCAACCGTGTGGTAGGTGCGGGACGAGCGAGCGTGTCGAAGGGTGGTTGCAATGGCGTCTCTTTGTGCGTCATACTGTGGTATTAGCCCGACGTGAGGAGGGTGGCTACTGGCGGGCCTCGTACAGCACGAGGTAAGCTGCCCCACAGTATTCAAACCACAAGAGGGCTTAGGCGGAGAGAGTACCTAACACATTTTTGCATACGGCTTAGATTCTACATTGGTGACCAAACCACTATAAATAAATTTGATAAAAAAAATGAACTTTCCAACATTCGTGATACGTCCTGAAAGTCTCAAATCAAACCGCAGACACATTAATTATAGACTTAGTAGAACACAGGGCTCGGGCGACCTTTGAAACAAGGAGATAAATAAATACACAAAGAAAACACCCGCATAATCCTTTATATCTGTACAAAGGACATAATCCACACAAACGGGAACATCAAACAGAGGCCCGACACCGCACTCCGCACATTCGGGGAGACTACATACGTTAGGGCCTCAACACACGACGTCGGACGTCGCAAGCGCATACGCAGTAACACGGCCGGGCCGATATCAGGTACAGGACAGGCGTGACGAGCTCTCCGAGGCATACCAACAACTTTTCGACTCAAGCGACAATAGAAATACATATTTTGCGAAATTTTCAACTCTGTACCTACTACGGTTCAATATAAACAGCCCGCTGAAAGACAGACGGACGGACTAACAGACGGACGAACAGCAGAGACTTAGTAATAGCGTCCGGAATACTAAGATCAGTGTATAGGCCATAGCGTATAAGCCGGTGGAAGAAATCCGCAAAGTTATATAATTCTCCGCGCGTGCCGACGACGCACATTAAAACTTGGGGATTGTAAACGGCGCCATTGCATAAATTATATGGAACTTGCTCAGGATCAAACAATCAGAGGCGTGACGTGAGCGGAATGACGACACACGCCTCCCGACAGACGAGCCGACATGTTGACTGCTGACTGTGCGAACCTAGTTGCTATGACTGTCAAAATTGGGTAATTTCTTTTTACATTTGTGAAGTAGCACTTAGTTACAATTACGCCTCCAGGCAAGTGATAGCATGGATTAGGCTCGGCTGGAAATAAGGTCATTATAAGATTGTAAGGCAACTTTCCCAACAGGAATGTGGAAACATAGAGAAGAGAAAAATTCACTATTACGATAGCTTATTTTTCATTTTCGAAATTCCTCGAAGCCTTTACTACCAGAGCAAAGATTAGCTATGAAGTCCACTGTTCTTGCTATATACAGATAGTTGTAGATAAAGTTGCATGGAAGAAATCAGCGTTGCATTGAGCAGAAAATAGTGTAATAATTTGTTACATTGATACCAATTGTAACATATTGCCTTTTGATAAATCTACATCAAGTAATTTTTTGTTGAGCTTTTTCCATTACAAATTGTACACAGAACTATAGTACGCGATAGGTCGAGATAGCAAACGGGGCGTCCCCCTGCCTGGTAGCCATCCCGACCTGTTGCGGACTATAGGCTAGGTTGGAGTCAACAAAGTTGGTATGTCTATTGACAGCGTTACAAACCGAGGGGTCTGGTGTCAACTGTCCTCGTGTGTCATTGTATGCTCCGTGTGTCTACCGTCGGCATGTCGGTGACGGTGCTGAGATGTTTTCATTTCAATCACAGACTCATTAATGATGTGTGTAGAAACCTTACTCGACGCGACACGAAGTTAAGACGCGATGATCTTTAATTATTTAACAGATTAAGCAATTATATATCACTTGCTTTAAAACGAAGGAAAACATCGTGAGAAAACCTGCAGCCTGAGAGTTCTCCATAATGTTCTCAAAGGTGTGTGAAGTCTGTCAATCCGCACTTGGCCAACGTGGTAGAATATAGCTATTCTCATTCTGAGAGAAGACTCATGCTCAGTAGTATGTTGGCGATGAGATGATGATGATGATGATATAGATATACATATAGTAGAGCTTTAACTTTGTCATTTTCATGAAATCGATTAAAAATTCATAAAGGCAGATCCACATTTGCATACGCATGTCTACGTCATCTTAATAGCTATCTGCAATCTGCATGCATCTTTCAGCCCGATCAGTCCAGTTGTTTGAGCTGTGCGTTGACAGATCAGTCAGTAAGTCAGTCACCTTGTCCTTTTATATATTTAGATGATACTCTCCCTGAAGCTAGTACATCGATATCCCCAAAGGTTCAAATATCAAATAAGTAAAGTTTACAAAATCTACTTTGATCCAAATCCCAGAAGAGATCGCGAGCGTTCGCTGGTTGCAAATCAAAACTTCTGCAACTCTCTGCGGCGAGAAATGGCTAACCATTATTAGATTGAAACTTCATCTAAAATAATTGAAAATAATAAGTGGAGAATAGTAGAGAGCTGGAGAGAATAACAAGTTGTAAGCCGAGATTAGCGGCTTACGGCGCAAGTTCCATCGTAACATTGCTAAGTAGTTGGGTAAAGTGTTTTTGTTGCGGGATGCCATTTTGTTTTGCTAACATTTTTAGTGTGTACCTTGGTAGGTACTTGTTTCACATTAATGAGTTGCGAGTTACGTAGTCTGTCGACGACGAGAATATATTATGTAAAATTATTATAATATTGTTAAAAAATCTGTGGACATGGTCGCAGATCAGGCTGAAATTCGGCATTCAGATAGCTACTATACCTATAGCAGATAAGTGCGGATTGGCAGATTTTACACACATTTGAGAACATTATGGAGAACTGGAAGAGAGAGAATGGCAAGCATGCAGGTTTCCTCACGATATTTTCCTTCACCGTTTAAACGGTTGCTTAAGCAAATGACATAAAGACAGGTAGATATTAAGAAAGTTGGTCGCTCCCCGCTTATTGGCAGACAAAGCGCAGTTTATCAGTCAGTCAGTCAGTCAGCGGCACTTTACTGCAACACGACGACGCTGAAACGGGATTGAATATAAATTTTGTTCTGCAGAATGTTAAATAAGCGCCATTTTAAAATTCAAGTCAAGTTGACATCAGGTCTGCCTACAACTTGTATACTGCGGACTGAAGGGGAACACTACAGACTGGGTAACAGTTTCCACTAGGTAGGTTCTCTGGGGGCGGCTTGCGATAGCTACTTAGTACTTACACATATTGTATTATTGATCTAAGCCATTATATCAATTATTATCTTACAAATTCAACAGAGAACCAGAGTGAACTAGAGTGAGACAGCTCTAGGTTTTGATCCCGAATGCACATCAATTACTTTGAAATTCAAAGCCCTTTATAGCGGTTATGATCTGAGTCCGTGAAAATAGGCTCATAACTATTTGTATGACAACTTATGACATACCTATCGCGACGTAGATATTTTATCCGCACTTTCACGGATTCGGATCGGATGAGTGCGTGATCGCTGTTAGAAGACCAATTATTATTAGTTCACACATCCATGGAGAAATCATGACATCCGACGCCTGCCAGTTGAGGTGAAGCCTTGATGTTTTATTACAAGTTTCCTAACTATCGTGAACTGTGAAAGAACTCCCTAATTAACTACACAGTAAAAATACGCACACAGGTGTTTTCAATCTATTGGAGAGGACGCGCCCTGTCCAAATTGTAGACAAGTGTCCTCGTGACAACACTCACATAACCCCCCTTCCGAGGGGAGCTGGGGTAGGGGGGAGGGGTTCCCCTAACCCCCTCGCGATGAAGTGTCAGTACGTGACTAGGAAGCGCCGATAAAATGATTTGAACAGCCAGCGTGGGCTCCACGGTCTAAACATGTTAAGCAAAATATATGGTCGTAGGGAAACGTACGAACGTAATGAGATTGCTGAGGACGCCATGGCAGCGATGGCAGCGATGGCAGCGATGGCAGCGATGGCGATAGCAGCACAATTCGCCAATTACCTATTTGTTGATTGCGTTACATACAACGTCAATTCAAGTCGGTAACTCAAAAAAAAGCTAAGTAGGAAAACTTTGCATAATATGCGTTTGAAATATAATATGCAGACCATTGCTGTACTTTAAAATATGTAAGCTCAGTTTTGAGATTTCTTTATACTGGATACTGACTGACCAGGATTATTTAGGATGCCTGTGACTTGATCCGCGAGGATTTAGGTTTCCTAAAACCGCGTGGGGACTCTTTGATTTTCTGGGATTAAAGGGAGCCTATGTCCTTACCCGGGATGCAAGCTATCTCTGTACTAAATTTCATCGAGATCTGTCAAACAGATGGACCCTGAAAAGCTAGCAGACAGATGGACAGACAGACAGACACACATTCGCAATTATAATATAAGTATGGATGTAGGTTTAGGTTTAAAGACTTTATTTTCTCAAAAAAGAACAAAAGTTCACTTACATGAGAACAATTTTAAACATAAATATAGAAGAAAACATTATTTAAGGTACGGTGAATTTATACAATAACAAAACTTATATATATTTTAAAACTATAATGATAATGTAATATTTTGATTTAGTATATTTTGCTGACAATATTGTCCTGACCTTTCCTGCGTCGCAACACAACACTATAGATATCTCTCACAGATATAAGTATCTCATGACCAATTTTTTGCATTTTTATTTTTTTACAATATTTAGTACAAACAAATAAAAAAGGAGAAAAGTAATGAGATTTATCGAAGCATGGAAGTTTACGCTCGAGGCGAAGGGATTTTAATATAAATCCATTTTGCTTACAATATGGCCGCACTAAACGTTGCTACGCGAAATACACATCAAAAATGGTCGGTGAGCAGTAAGAAGAGCGGAAACTGCTTTTTTATTGCGGCGTCTAATGGACTGTTAAACTCTGCTTCTCATTCTTTGTCAAGTAAATGGCGGATCGACAATTGTCAAGCATTTGCTTTGCCACAATCTAAATACAATAGTGATGGTTTATTTTTATTTTTACCGACTGAAAGAAGGGTATAGAGTTTAGCAGTTATGTGTTTATGAGTTCATTGCTTCCCTTCAATTTACCAAATTACTGATTCGTTAAGCTCAGAGTCACTCAACGTGCGATTGAGAGAGCTATAATTGCTTGGAGTCTCTCTATGTGATCAAATTAGAAATGAGGAGATCCGTAGAATAACCTGAGTAACCAACATAGTTAAAAAGTGAAGTGACAATGGCTCATTGCTTCTTTTGCAATCACAAAGCTACTTATTCGATTTTAATAAAATAAACTTGAGAATCGGAACCAAGTCAAAAGTGTACATTCTGAAAATATAGGTATAATGTTGTATTCATGGATAACTGTCTGACTGAGACGAAAACTTGTGGAAAATCCTTACTGTTAAAATAGGTATTCTCGCTTATCCAGCTCAAACTGTAGTCAAATCAGCTGCAGCTTGAACTCAACCGACGACACTCGCTGCGAAATCAATAATACCTAGATAGTAAATAAAGATGATTTGAATCGTCTGCAGTAGGAAACAAACAAAGAAAATAATATTATACTGGCCAAGCGCCAACTTTCCGATATCAGATTCCCAAACGGCGCATATTATTGTGATAGCTTATTATCATGCACACTAACATTATACATATTTACAATATTTCTTTTCGTATTCGAAATCGACTTTTTGAAAAAAAAAAATATGCCTAGTCAATATTTTTGTTGTTATACTAACCCCTAAATATTAGAGGTAAGTAAGTATAACAAAAATACAACAAAATGTACCAAAATATTAGGGGTTTGCAAACATATTAATATTTGCAAATTGCAATAACCCTATATTGTGATAAGTGATGATGCAGTCTACAATAGAAGCGGGCTAACTTGGAAGGCATATGTGATAAGTGATGATGCAGTCTACAATAGAAGCGGACTAACTTGGAAGGCATATGTGATAAGTGATGATGCAGTCTACAATAGAAGCGGGCTAACTTGGAAGGCATATGTGATAAGTGATGATGCAGTCTACAATAGAAGCGCGCTAACTTGGAAGGCATATGTGATAAGTGATGATGCAGTCTACAATAGAAGCGGGCTAACTTGGAAGGCATATGTGATAAGTGATGATGCAGTCTACAATAGAAGCGGGCTAACTTGGAAGGCATATGTGATAAGTGATGATGCAGTCTACAATAGAAGCGGGCTAACTTGGAAGGCATATGTGATAAGTGATGATGCAGTCTACAATAGAAGCGGACTAACTTGGAAGGCATATGTGATAAGTGATGAT